>NW_008660880.1:26394-38894 GCF_000695815.1 Acanthisitta chloris | reverse complement strand
ATCTGTCACTGCTAGCCTGGAGATGAGAGGAAGATTACGAGGAATAAACACTGAGCCGCCGAGCATTGGTAAAGCCTTCGGGCAAAAAACTCTTGTGGGGACATCAAAGACATTCTAATTCCGAGGCAGTCAAGGATTACAGTGTGTAACCTGTGCTGACAACAGATAAATGACTGGCAATATTGTGCCAGAGCTGTTGGGTCCTGCATGGAGTACTGATGATGATGATGATGATGATGTTATCTTGCAGAATGGACTCTGCTGGGATAATTTTATGATAAAACACTTTTTTCAAATGCCACTGGGTCCAGGCAGGCATTTACTAGCTGCGGAGGCAGCAATCAGTTTCTTCAAAATTTACTGTTCTAAGCCCATTAGAGTTCCAGCGCAGCAAGGCTCTCGATGGAAATCGAAAGCGCCTGCCCTCGTCTGAGGATGCTGCATGCAAATCTTCCAGGCTGAACTCCTACCCTTTAGAGTTAGGATGCTTTAGCAACTGATTTATGTAAATTCACTGATCAAAAAAAGAATAATAAAGACAGTTTATTTTTAATTGATGAGTATGTATTAGAAAATTAAGACACTGGGTTAGCATTAGATGAATAGAAAAACATGCTCAGCCTGTAGCCTGGACACAGGTGAAAACAAGGGGATGGAAGCAACCCCTTGGCTGGGCAGCACAGCCAAAAATAAGCAGTCATTGCCTTATTAGAGGTGAAGGCTTCGCGTGCCTTATTCAGGCATCAGCAGTTAAAAGCATCCCCTTCTTGGGCCTAGCGCAAGGCTCTCGGTAAAGCAGGCTAATTTTAGCCAAGTGTTGTAATGTGTGAGGGGGTTTTTGTGTGTTAAAACATTGGCAGTGGGATCCTGCTTGTCTTCCAGCACGAAGCGCTTGCAGATATTGTCCTATACAATAACACTTAACGACCATTGTCTACCCTGATGATTTACATGTGGTTTTCATTTGGGGGGAAAAAAAGAAAAGGAAGAATTTGTATTTTTTTTTTAATGTTCCTGTGTTCCCCTTCACCTAGCAAAAATCCCCTTTGGCTAAACCATAAAAAATAATCTTTGGGAAGTCGTGCTGTTGTTACAGAAAACCTCTCTGAACGAAGTGATGCTGACCTCATCATGTTGGTGCGTCTCGTGGACTGCTAAAATATGATGTTAGCCCCAACACCTCTCCCACTAAGTCAACCCAATGTTGGCCCTGCCCACTTGGAACCACATCAAAATCAAAAGTGCCATTCTGTAGCAGAGACATTGTTGCTTTAAAGCAGTGTTAAAATGTCTTTGTATGAGAAGAGGCCCTCAGATAGGATCCCTGTCCCTTCCCTCCATCCTCTCCAAGCCTGAGCCTGCCAAAGATTGCAGTGTGCAACCTTTGCTGACAGCAGATAAATAACTGACAGTATTTTAGCAGAGTCACAAGGTTCTCCACAAAGTAATTTGTTTTCTTCTTTCTCACCAGGTCTTTAATGTTTTCCTATAAACATCTATGGCAGTGCACTGCTATCAGAAATGACTTATGGCCAAGGATCTGGGTAAAAGGCAGCAATGGGTTTCTGAGCTGTGGTCTTGCAAGGGCTATGCCAAGGGATTGCTCTTCCCTTTGTGTAAATGGGCTCTGCTGGAAACAGAGAGTGAAATTCTGGTGATTGATGGACAAACTTCTCACATTTGATTAGAACTTTGGTGTGTCCCACCGGTTTCCATAGCAAGGGGCTAAACTGTTTATTTAGAATTATAGAATCCTTTAGGTTGGAAAAGAACTCTATGATCCTCCAGTCCAACCATAAATCACCATGTCCTACCATATTGGACATGTTGTACTGAGTCCATAGGAGGCCACAATGTGATTAGAGGAATTGAACATGTCTCCCGTGAGGAAGGGCTGAGAGAATTGGGATTGTTCAGCCTGGAAAAGAGAAGTCTTCATGTAAACCTTAGAGCACCTTCCAGTACCCAAAGAGGCTGTAGGAGAGCTGGAGAGAAACTTTGGACAAGGGCATGGAGTGACAGGACAAGGGGAAATAGCTTCAAAATGACAGAGGGCAGGGTTAGATGGAATATTAGATAGAAATTCTTCCCTGTGCAGGTGGTGAGGAACTGTCACAGGTTGCCCAGAGAAGCTTTATCTGCCCCATGCCTGGAAGTGTTCAAGGTCAGGTTGGATGGGGCATTGAGCAATCTGGTCTAGTAGAAAGTGTCCTTGCCAGTGGCAGGGGGGTTGGAACTAATTGATCTTTAGTATCTCTGCATCTCTGCAAAGGGAGCTCCCTTCCAATCCAAACCATTCCATGATTCTATGATATTTGGTGAAGGATGAGTGTAGCAGGAAGATGACAGTGAGCAGCGTGGCACAATCCTGCTCACACCTCCCCCAAAACTACCCTGCCAGCATTTATACATCCATTATTCCCTCTCACTGCCTCCAGCAAGGCCACAGACATTTGCCAAAGCTATTTTTGCAGTAATTGGGGTATACTCAGGTCTTTTTGCACATGAGCATGACAGTGGATCTGTGAAGTTGCAAACCCACTGCACCCCCATCCATGGTCATATTATCCAGATGGCATGTGTGTAATTTTCTTACAAGATTGGTAGTTTTTTTTCTCTCTTTCATGGAGAAGACCTGTAGTGCTGCTTTGAACTCGGGTCATTCACCCAAACCTTGTTTTTCCTTTTTCCCTCATGTGTGCTGTATCATCTCAGCAGTTAAAGACTTGATAAGAGAAAGTTGTCAGAAATCAATTCTTCTTCCCCTAATTGCATGGGTGTGATAAAAGATCACACGGGGAATCTGCAAGAATTTACACACACATGCAAACAAACAGCTGCTATCAACTCACATGGAAAATCAGATAAGTTATCTCATGTCGTACCTAGCAGCGAGTGACAAGAGCATGGGGAAGGACATGGGGCAGGAGATATGGGAGCAGCAGGAACAGCAGTGGAAGTCATGATGATTACATTCAGAAGAAAAAATAAAAGTCTAGATTGCAAAAATTATCTGAAGATTTCTGGTGTAAGGGAAACCGGTGTGTACAGAGATAGTGCTGTGCCCAGTTGTCTGGTTTTAATGTATCATGACAAAATGAGTACATGGAGGAAAAGTTGTGTTGTCATCACTGTGTGCTGTACCAACATGTGGCTGCACACCATGAGGACCTGGTGCCCTTCACTCAGGAGCAAGTCCTTGCAAAGGGCTTGTCCCAGATGGTGCAGTCAATTTTGTGCCTTCTGTGCTGGGGCAACTCCTCATCAGTGAACTGAGCACTAGTCCTTTGTAAGCTGTGAGAGAAGCCTGGAAAGGGATTTGCAATAGTATTTTGGATAACTACAAAAATATATTATATAAATATACATATGAACCCCTAAGTATTTAATAGCAACTTGTTCCTCTTCATCTTGGCAGTGGAATACAGAATTTGTGTAGTTATTCTTTGAATTCAGAACTCAAATCTATGTCATATAGAGACAGTTGAGAAAACAGTGACTCTATCCCCAGGTCAAATTTTCCTTCCCTTGTCAAACATTTTGGACCAAAGCTTATCCCATCAACATGCAGGTGTGGCAAGACAGTGAAAGAGGAAAGAGTAGGTGCTCCACCTAGAATTCACCTCTGAGTACCCAGAAATGCCATTAGGCTCAAGAGACATCCTCAATGTTGTGAACAGCTGGTAGAGAACAAGTAGAAGTGATGATTAGTTAAGACAGACTGAAAACAAAGGCAAGTGTTTATACAGTCTTACCTAAGAGGTACCAGATCAGGTAAAAAACCCCAAAGAAGAGAAAATAATTTCAAAGTGGGAACTTTTTAGCAGTGTCTAAGGAAAGAGATCCACCACTTCCTAAGAAATGTCAGTCACCAGGGCTGCAATACAGATGACACATGGTGAATGAACCTGTATCATAAATGTGTACATGGATGCATTTATGTAGAAGCTGACACCCTCCCTTCTTGAACACTCGAAAATAGTCTAACCTCACTTTCATGCAAGCTGGGGTTAAGTTTGAGAGGGGATACTAATGTTTTAGAATCATAGAATTATTTAGGTTGGAAAAGACCTCTTGAGGATCATTGAATCCAACTGCAAACCAAGCACTGCCAAGTTCACCACTAACCCATGTCCCCGAGTACCATATTGACACATCTTTTAAATCCCTCCAGGGATGGTGACTCAACCAAATAGTAAATAAGGAAGTTAATGAAATAATCTGAGAAGTTCAGATTTAAATGTTAACTGGAAGGGCAGTTTGGAAGTGCCCATTCTTGGGTTGTTAATTTAATGAAATCTAACCTTGAAATTTCTTTTTCAAGGGGATTTAGGGCATTGAACCCTTCTGGTGGAAGGTGTGCTATTCCTTGATCACTGTTTTTAAGAGCTTGTAGAAATGTTCAGCATGTAATGAAGACCTCTTGGGTGCAAAAGTTCTCCTTTTGTTGTGGATGTCTCAGCATCATTTTTTCCATATTTTTTGCAGTATGTTTTCTCAACGAGCTACAGGAAGTTGATAGAGGACAAACATGTCTGATTTTGATAATAGCAGAGTAGATGCTTTGCACCACCTCTGTATTCTTCAGCTAAAAAGCCAGATACAATTTTGAGTGGTATGTTATGTTTATAGTATGGGCAGATCCTACACTAGGTGTCCCAAGAGCAATAATTGTCCTTATGGACCTCTTTTTAATTCCCTTTCTCACCTGTTCTCTAGTGGGTGGGTAGAGATTCAGAAGAACTATCCTGTAGTCACAAACTAAATGTAAACCTGTCAGTTTTGAACATTTTAGGACATAACTTTCATCCCAGAATACAATGGCAGGAACTAAATGAGGGCTGTGACATTCACTTATGAGGCTCTGACAGACCTGAGCAGTGTATCGTCCACAAACAGAGAGCACCAAGATTTTCCCTCACAAACCTTATGGAACACAAAAATATTTGTACTGCCTGCACTTGTGTACACTTTGCCTTTTAATAAAACCTTGAATCTGGTACTCTCAAAGAGGAATATTCAGGATGTGACACTAGAAACAGAGTAACTGAGGCAGAATGTGAGTTATCATGTGGGGAAATGGCTTCAAGTTGCGCCAGGGGAGGTTTAGATTGGATATTGGGAAAAAATTCTTCATCCAAAGATTGTCCAACCCTGAAACAGGCTGCCCAGGACAGTGGTAGAGTCACTATCTTTGGAGACCAACCCTGAAACAGGCTGCCCAGGACAATGGTAGAGTCACTATCCTTGGAGGGATTTAAAAGACTAGTAGATGTGGCACTTGGGGACATGGGTTAGTGATGGCCTTGGCAGTGCTGGGGGCACAGTTGGACTCAATGACAGTGCTGGGGGAACAGTTGGACTCAATGATCTCAGGGGGCTTTTCTAACTTAAGTGATTCTGTGATTCTCTGATCTTTCATTTTTCCAAAAAAATTCCATGTCTGACAATGATATCAAAAGATCCAGAGAGGGCAGTGAAGGTGTTTGGGTTTGAGTGGTGCTTTTTCTCCTCTGGTTTTGATTGCTTGGGCTCCTGATTAACCGTCGAAGCAGTTTGCTCCGTTAGCATCAGCATCATACAAAAGGAGAAGGAAACTATCCCAAAAATACAAAGAGCTGAAATATTTTGTGCTCTCTTCCCACTCAGATGTATCCTTCACATTGCATTCCCTCAGTTGAGGGAAATAATTTCAGTTACCCTGGTTGCAGTAGAAAGCAGTCCTCTTTTTGACTGCCTTTTTTCATTAATGTAGATATGTTTCTGAGATGAGAAACGATGTTTCTTCTAATTACAGTTACATGTAGTTAATTTCCTTTTTTAAAAAAGCTCAGTGTGAAAGGCAGTTTCCTTTAAATAGGGGGGGAAGAAAAAAAGTGATACAGCTGATGTTCTGTTGCCTTAGCAACAGATTTATTTATTAGGGTCTGAAATGACATGAGTTAATATACCACATACCTGCTGATCGGCAAACTCTCCTATTTCAGCTCCAGTTGACAATTAAGTCCTGGACAGCTACAGCCAGGGGTTAATGTTACTCATTAGGAGAACTAGGTCATTACTGGGAAATCAAGGCACTTAAGGCAGCATGGATAAAATACAAAATTCAACATCTCAAGGAGTGAGGGGTTTTATGTTAATTAACCTTATTTTCCTTTCATTAAAAAAAATCTTTCATATATGCATATGACAGTGGATCAATTAATTGGGAAAGGGGGAAAAAAAAAAGAAGTAAGCTGTAGTTTACTTTCCTCTCCTAGTTGTCTTCATTTCCTTTGGAAGGGTTTCATTATTTTATGGAAAATTCTTATGTCTATATGATGAGTAAAAAGGGTATTAAAATTAAGAAGGGAATCATCATGGAAATCAGCTTTACCACAAGGGAATGAGCAAATAAAAGCCTTGGAAATGAAAATAAATAAGCTTTGCTAATACCTCACCTAAGGAGCAGAATATAAGCCCATCAGAGCTTGGAGATATTTAGAGGTACTTCTTTGCTTCTTTATTAAGCAGTTACATAGTTATTTGACCTTCAGAAACTGAAACTTTAGAGAACTAATTCAAGTTGTTGGCAAATATTCTATTTACAGGAAGCTGATCGGTGGCGTAGCCGACAGTAACTCCTGGAGTTAGTAATTGCCTTCTGATTTCCAGGAAAATTAAATATATTCTCTGAAAGTTTTATTAAGATATCTGAGTGGGAGTTTTAACTTGATAAGTCATAAGTGATTTAATAAACCTCTCCTGAAAGCCTTTATTTACTAACTTCTAGCAGACTTCATTCTGATACTGGAGAACTTAATAAGCTGTAAAAGAATCGTATTAAAATGAAACTTATTTTTTTGCTCACTGCTTCCCCAAATACACTTGATTCTTTCACTTCTACTAAGCACTCTAGTTGCTTTTCTATATTTAAGCTCTGTGGCCCAATTCTGCTGCTTATTGTGTTTAGAGCAATTTGGTGTAAATTCTTCTTCTCCTCCTGTGAAGTCAATGTTGTAGCAGCATCTTACCAGAGCTGCATGTAGTGAACCATTTTCTCAGGTTGTAAAAGCACTGTTACCTGTAACAAAAGCAAAATTCAAGCCCCATGAGTGGTTTTCTGCTGCATGGGATGGTTTTACACTCTGATGCACCTATTTTCTTCAATATAATAAAAAAGGTAGATAACAACAAGAAATATCACATGCAGAAACCTTCCTTCAAGGCCAGCTTGGATGGGGCTCGGAACAACCTGGTCTAGTGGAAGGTGTCCCTGCCCATGGCAGAGGGTTGGAATGAGATGAGTTTTAAGGTCCCTTCCAACCCAAACCATTCCATGATGCTATGATTCCCTCTGTGCTATCCAGATGGTCACAGAGCAGCCACATTAGTGCTGTCCTCTGGAGACCATTTCAATAAATGCTTCAGCCATGGTTGAAAAACCGATTCTGAGTTAACATAAGACTAGAGCTGCATCACCTGGACATTTGAAGATTATTTAATTTTGGAACAGATGTATCAGTTTCCTCTAATAGCTCCGGCAAGCTTGACTCTCCCTTTTCCCATGATGGGAAACTCGTTTTATGGTGTCTTTTCTTCTCTTGTACAGTTGTGAAACTCAAGTCTTTGAGCAGAAACACATGTGAACTGGTGGGATTAAGGAATCCTCTCAAGGCTTTTCCATCTATTGCTATCAAAGGAATCTTTTTCTACTCCATTTACCTGAGCTGGTTTTGGCCTTTCAAACCTCTTCCTTCTGTCTTTGTCAGACTCAGTTCCCTGGGTATCTCCTCATACATAGCCTTCTTGCACAGTGAATTTGCATCTCCCTCTTCTCTAGTTCCTCAGCCTTTCTCTGTCTCCATCACATCAGTCCCTGCCTCTGCAAGGGACCTTCTACAACACAATGGTCCTTGTTTTCTCCTAAGCTACCTTGTCCAACCTGAGTTGTCCTCTTAGTCTCTTATACTAGTTTCCTTTTTCCCTATATGAACTGGCCTTGTGTTATATCTTCTCCTCATCTCCTTTACTTTTTCACTCAGGTCCCTATTCCCATAGCCATGCTATGTTTGCATAATTGATCATATTGATCAGATCTTATTTGTCCCTTTTGCTTTTTTCTGGATCACATCTAAGTTTTAATCAAATTAGAAAAACATTATCATTACAACTTTCTGCCTCTTCACCCCATCTCTTACACAGCTTTTTTTTTTCTCAACCAAATCTTCCATTTTCTTGTTTATTTTCTGCCTGGCTTTTAGCTGCCTGACCTGCAGCAGTAGGACTGTCCTGCTCAGCTTTAGCCTAAGGTGTGCCCAAGACACAGGCATTGTTCAGTGGCTAGGCTCAAAAAGACATTTTTCAAAGTCTTGGCTACATTTTTAGGAAGATTTCCAACATAGGCCACAAAAACCATATCTTGGACTAAAAACCAAACACATCTAAATATTCAGGCCTTACTCCAAACCAAAAAGAGGTTCAAGTACTTCAAACAGAGACTTATTTGAAATTTAATATCTGCAAGATACGGTTTACTAGGTAGTGTTGTGTTTGGGGTGGTTTTTTTAGTCAGTTCTTTGGATGTTCTGGAAAACTTTGCACAGATTTTTTCTAGAAGATTATAGTTCAAGATAGTCTCGTTTTGGGAAACATCAGAAGGAAGGACAGAAGAGGTTTTGTAATACAAAGTCCCAAGCAAATTTAGCAGATGGTGCCACCAGCCCCCTTTGTACTTCACAGCACCCTGGACAAAGTATGGGAATAACCTTCAAGAGACAAAAATCAAATATTTCATAAGCAAGTGATCTAATACTCCTCCTTATTTTCACCAGTAATAGGAGGGTTATGTTTCTTCCTTCAAAGCTCTTTTTAATTAGTTTCCTCTTCTTACAACACTGTTTGACTCTCATATCTCTTTTCCCTCTCCTCCCTGCTCTCCTTTTCTCCATGTTTTCACCCTTTTCCCCCTCTCCCTTTGTCCTCAAATTCTGCCTTTTCTCTGCTGTGTTTGTGCAAAACCTGACTGAAGGCAATGAGTTGATTCCTCATTTTGAAAGCTGTGAGATTTGGAGTTACTTTAATCTTCTTGTATAATGAGTTTCAAGCCTTGGTCTTGGTGCCAAGAAAGTTCCTGGTTGGGAACTTCATCCTTGAAGATCCTAAAAGGATGAGTTATCTTAGGTACCTGAGCTAAATCCTCTTGGGGTATAACTCAGTGAAGTCAGGACTTACTTTTTGACCCATGCAGGGTATCTGGTGGAGTGTTAAGCAGTTGTAGCTTGATGTTGTGAATCCCCTATGGAAGAAATCTCATACAAGACCACAGGGTCTTGTATAGTCGGATCACCATTCGAAGCCAAATCTGTAGTGATGCAGTTTTTATGTAGTAACTTATATCTATCTTCCGTTCTTTCAAGGAACCACCTGAGTAGATTGTTATCCACTTATTATCATGTTGATAACCATTTATTATTATCATAAGATGATTTTTTACATAGAATTTTGTAGCTGATTTGCAGTGGGACATGTTGTGATGGTTATCAGGGCTGTCAGGGTCACTCAGATATTTTATCTCCTCCCAACAACAGGAAACCATTTCTTATGTTACCTTTGAAACACTAAAGGAAGGTAATTTAAATTCTTTTTTAGAGAAACTATTTGGAGTTAGTCCATAGGAGTTACTGGGGTTTGTTGCAAATGTGACTGAAATGGGTTTTTTATCTGAATCCTGTACTTGGACCAGCCAGGCTGTAGTTGGAGTAAAAGAAATGAAAAGCATCTGATTTTTACACTGAGGTAACTGAGACCAAACACTGGTCTTTGTCTTCAAAGGTTAATCTCCCTTTAGGAAATAAGCAGGAGGCTCCATGACTGATGCTGGTTCTGAGGTTTCTTTGGTTAGAGAACGTGCAATATTTTATTTTGAGTTTTTTCTTCATGAGTTGTGAGGGAAGAAGAAGAATCTAAACAGTAAACTCCCAAGGTTCCTTTTTTTTTAATGAATCTCTTGTAGATAACAGGAGATAGGAGAAAATGCTTTTCCAGCGTAAAGCAAAATGCCACCCATTTTTCTCAGGCCAGCAATTTGGACAAATCAGAGGGTAAAATACACACTCCTCACTGTAAATACGTCATGGGCTCTAATAGAAAATAAAACACTGTATTTGCCAGAGCTGTTTGGCTGCTTTTTGTCTCTCCAGTGCCATTTTTTAATCCCTTGGCTTGCAGAGGTGTTCTGCAAGCACAGGCAAAGATCAGGACCTTTTTTGCTTGTAGGACCTCCGAATTGCCAGCTAAAATTTATTCTGTAAGGTCCTTTTTTTTTCTCCACACAAAAACATTTTCTTCTACTTGACTCCATTTTCTGTGAACTGAGGGGGTATTAAATATTGTGGTAACTTTTGATGCTGATGATGCCAGACAATGTTTAGAGGCACAATTACAGCTAAGACATTTTGCAAAGCACATCAGCTGAGAGAGAAAACTCACTGGGCTTAACTACATATTTACCTCTACCTCATCTTGGATATGTAAAAAGATGGAAAAATACTGTGATAAATTGAATAAATGGAAAGCAATTAACTTTTCCTTCATGTTTGCATTTTCGTAGTTACTTCTTTTTCCCCTGTTTCTTTTCTAATAGCTCTTTCCTGGCAGTCATATTTCCTTTTTTGCAGTTATCATGAGCATTGTTACCAGAAATTTGGTATTAGAATTTCAATTTTTTTGTCCCCTTTTTTTTCCTGCACTAATCTTAACATAGAAAATGTATATTAAAGTCATTTGATTTAGGAAAGTCCTCTGTCCTCTATGAAAATAATTACTAGAATGTATTTCATTTGCTGTAGTGAATAGGTTTGTAACATGAGTCCTCTTACTTTAAGAAGAATATTATCTCCTAAAGTATTTACTGACTCTGATTCTCACCATATTTCTGTAAATGAAAGCTCCACTAAGACCATATCTTGCAGACGGGGAAACCTGGGCAGAGCTGTTTCATGGGAAATCAGTGTCAGGAAAAGACCAGAACTCTGAAATTCTCTGTTTTGAAGACCAGCTTTATCTTTTGTGACTACACTGCTGCTTTCTAACATTGTTAGATTATAATAACCCTATATTCAAATTTTTCTGAACTCAAGGCTTAATGTGAAATATCCAAGTGTACTACAACAAATAGTATACTGCAGAGAAAAAAAATAATCCCTGATATTGTTCTTTAGGTTGGGTTTGACATGAAGTGGTGCCTTGTTTTTTGTTCTGGAGGGTGTGCATGCAAAGACTTCACTCTTTATTGATGTGCTGCTGTTGGCTTCTTGAGAATACCCTGGCCAGATACAGGGTCAACAGGAGACTGATGTCATATGAGCCTCTTATCAGCCTGTGGCATCCTTCATCACCCTCCCCACGTCTGTACCATATCAAGCCAAACAGTAAAGAGCCTCAAGTTCCTGCTGTTATCACCCCAACGAACGTTCCTGGGGTAAAGGCACCTTCCAGCTCCTGGCAGAGACTGCCTTTGCCTTTCTTCACCTTCATTCTTTCAAATATGAGAAATTTTACAAGGGGTTTTGCTGATTTTCTGCCTGTTCCTCCATGGTGCTTTTGTTCTCTGTCCACTCTGTGCTGTGCTTCCCTGCTAACACTGCCACATGCCTTTGCTCTCTTCATGCTCTTCCTCTTTGGTTCTCCTCCTTTAATTACCATCCAGGCTTATTTTTGTTTCTTATTTTATATCTTTACTGGTTTTTTCTGACCTTTTCTCTACCACTGGTACAATCTCAAATGCTCTCTGCAGCTTCTCCCTATCTCCAAGTCTGCTTTCATTTTCCCATTCCTATGCCTTATTTACCATGTATTTATCCTTTTCCTCCCTGGGTTTGGATATGCCATGATTTTTTAAATTTTCAACAGGAATGTTTGCATTTTTAGAATTCTTTTCCTCTTCTTGTGGTTCTCCTCCTCTTCCCATTGCTTTGCCCATCTCTCCTGTTCTGTTGCTGCCAAACACACCTCCTTATTTCACTTTCCCAAAACTAAAGGAACACAGTCATCCCCATGAAGGTCTGTGTCTTAAAACCTTCATTTCCTTCACTTTTACTTATTGATTCTGTGCTCATGGACTTGCCCAGCCCCATCCTTGTCCCTCATACCTTCACTGTGCTCTGTTGAAGCTGAACCTTTTCCTGGCTGATGTCCCTTTTCTCCCTGGATGTTTCTTGGCTCACCAGTCCTCAATCTCCACAAGTGCTGCCCAGTTTCATCAGCAATGAGTGATACTTCAGTGGGCTATTTTATCAGCTATTTTCTAGCAGTAATTGCAGGTAGGCAGAAATTCATAAGTCTTGCTATACATCCTAAAAACAATATTAAAAAACCAATTGAAATGCTACTTTAACTTCTGAAGATTTTTTGCCATTTCCCACCTTTGCCCACTTGACATTCAGGTGACTTTACAAAATGGAGAGGCAGAAGAGATGCATCTTGTGTGAGTTTTAAGGCACTGTACAGAGTGAAATATT
>NW_008660880.1:20342-26365 GCF_000695815.1 Acanthisitta chloris | reverse complement strand
TGAAAATCTCCCATGCTAAATGTCCTAAGAAGATTAAGATCAACCCTTTTAATATTGCTTTCAGCTGAGCTTATTTGTAACCCTTTCAGAATAAGCAGCACCTTAGCAGTTGGACTCGATGATCTTCAAGGTCTTTTCCATCCTAAATGATTCTGTGATTCTAAGAGATGTCACGACAGGGTTGTTGTTTTCACAAGCATAACATAGCTTTACATGCTATTTTATCAAATGTTAAGATTTCTCCCCTGGTTGAATACTTTTACACCACTGATTAATTGCATTACCCTAGGTTTTAATATATTTTTTAATAGACAGCATTTATTTTTCTCCTTTGAGCAAGTCCTGCCTCTTTTCCACAACTTTCCTGCTTTCTAATTGCATTGCTAGATGTGCCTTCTTCCAAATCCTAAATTACTGTGATTATCACCATGTAGGATAAGTTTACATAGACTTAAAAAATTAAACTTTCAGTCAGAGAAGACCATATGGGTCTCTTACTGAATTTCACCCAAATTCAAGAGATGAATATGCATTAAATAATGTAAAGGGGCAAATTCTGCTATTTTTTCCTTTTTTTTTTTTTTTTTATAACATCTTTCCCATCACTGGTCAGGGGTGTGGGTGGAAATAACTCCAGTTTAACTGATCTCAGTGCACTCTCCTTCCACTCCTAGCAATGGGTAAGACTCAAGGGCTCAGGCTGATTTCCCAAAATCCCAGAAGAGCAGAAGGGTGTTTTGGAGACTGTTGCCATTGATTGTAGAGGAACATCATTGTAGCGTTATGAAGTTGCTTTTTAAAATCATTTTGGGCTGAAAAGAGGGGTGTCAAGTCATCAATTAATCCTGACAGCATCCTTCTGTGGTGAAAAAATAATATTGTCACACCCATTTTCTGAACAGAAAATCGAAGGCAAAGATAATGGAGGCTCAGTACTGGTGCTGCTGCTCCCACCACTCTCCCATTCCCCAATCAAGGACACTCTGCAAAGTTTTATTTCACATTACAAAGGGAAGTCACTAAATCAGGCTGAATCCTGGGCCACGTCCCCATACCCCGATCACTAAACCTCAACCACTTTTAAGAGAGATTTCTAATCTCTCTCAAAATGTGGTTTAGATTCAAAAATAAAAAATCCTGAGTAAAAAATGTAGTTGTGTAGTATCTGAACATGGAGACTGAATGTCTCCAAGGCAGGGATTTCAAATCTGAGTATAGATATGGCGCCTGTGTCTGTTTTGTGGCATTTACAGCTGGAGTTTGGTCATTCTGATGTTTTCATGTTCATACAATGAAATTTAGAGCATCTTCATACCATGCCCAGTTCTTATTTTTCCTTTACCAGATGCATATCAAATCAAGTAAAAATTACAAAGGCATTTCAAATACCTCAACTAAACAACAAAGCCAGACCCTGGAGTCACATTAGCTTGATTTTTCCCCAAACATAACATCTTAAAAGAAAAGTTTGCATTTTAATATCAGGCTTTTATACTGTTTTGCAGTTCTTATTCAGGAAATGGAGTATATATAATTAATACTGTTTAATAAAGCTCAAAAATGCAACAGATGCAGCCAAAAGTGCACATCATTTTGAGCAGATCTTTACAGAACAGACATTCCATATTGTGTTCATCTTTTTCCACGATCACTGCTATGGCAATCTGGTGTGTTTAGCAGTTGTTGCTGAGTAAGGCAGACTGGATTGTATATGATTTTCTCCATGTCAGCCAAGAAACAGAGCTCTCTCTTCTTTTTTGATGCAGCAAAGAGGTGGTCTTGTACTATTTATTGCTTTCTACCAGGAGCAGCTATACCTTAAGTAACCTGCAAGAATAATAATGTACTGCAATCTGTAGGTGCACAGGCTAGAAGCTTTCTGGTGGTCTTAACTGAAAATAAAATGGTCATGGTGTGGAGAAGTCACAGGAACTGATAAATAAGATAAGCTCCCAAATTGAAAAGCTGCAAGATTCACAATTTAATGTCATTAAAATCTCTGAGTATCACCTAAATTGAAATATTTGAAAAAGGGGTATGGAAGGAGGTTCACCTACAGCAGAAAATCCATAAGAGAGGCTCCAGTGCAGAGGAAACGTTTCTCCTTTCAGCATTCCTTCTGGGTGCCAAATTTTCCTTCTGTTCTTCCCCACCTATTAAACAAAGCTGCAACTTCCAATTCCTATCAGTTTTCCTAAATATGTGCAGCTTATGTGGCTTCGCCGAGCTGTAAGGCTCCGTGTTCTTCTGCCAGCTCCTTGACAATGTGGCTCCAACAGCATCCTCCACTTTTGGCTGCCTCTGGGACCCCTGGTCTCTTCTGGAAAGCGAGAGGGAAAGCATATCCTTTGCTGGAAGGACTTTTTGTGACTGTGAAGCTGATAGCAGGGCTGTGAAGAGCTTGGAAAGATCCCTGTCAGCATCGTGGCTGTCGAGTCTGCTGCTCACAGTGCTGGGATGTGTTGGTCCATCGGGATGGGTTGGTACAGGGTGGGCTCAGAGCATCACTTAGAAGGCACCCACAAAGCCTGTCCAGGGAAAAATGGGACTAAGGGGAAACTTTCTAATGAATTGCACTGACTCCCAGCATAAAAGCTATTTTCCTTGCAAGCATTTTCAGTAGGGATGTTCCCTTCCAGGCAAATCTGAACCCTGTATTGCAATCCTGTGTCAGGCCTTTGAGTTGGGCATTTGCAGGGAATTTTTGTGCACATAAGTTGCCTACCAGAAGCAGGTGGCTCTTCCAAGCATGAGGATGCAGCAAACTAATAGGGAAAGGTCTGGGATCTTTGCAACTGGGTGAAATCCACTCTCCAAGCCAGTGCTCGTATCCACTTCAGTTACTGGAACCACCCTGAAAACTCCTGGTTCACAGATGTGAAACAAATTATGAAGCTTATGCAGTTGCATTCCTCCTTATTATTGGGAACAAAACAAATCTGGGGGATGGAGGACTCCTTAAAGCGATTATTGTCTGGCTTTATTTTAAGAAAACGCGACTAATTCTGAAAACTCCACAATTCCTGAAGGTTTCTCAGCCTAGGGAAGTCACATTAATTATAAGATTAATTTGTTTTAATTCCCTAAACCAAAAATATTGACTGAATGAGAAATTAACACGTGTAGAGCTGCAGATGTCATTTGGCTTCAGATTTCCTGAATGATATAATTATTAATCTTTCATATAACAGTGTGACAAACCTACAGATTCATTCTAGGAAATTGCTCTGTAAAGAAAGACACCAGGAGAGCTGAGCTATAGATTTTTCCTTTAATACAGGAAGGAAAACGGTGGAATTTTCTAAATAATAAATAAAACCAAAATATTTTAAAGACATATGGTGCACATCTGTCTGAAACACAATAATTTAAAGCAGAGTAATTAAATGCAAGATCTGATATTCACCTTAGAGTGGAGAAATTATCTTGTTCCATTTTTCGTATAACTTACAGTGGGAAATTTCGATCACTTGTGATACCTTTGGAACCTAATCAAGAAGACGGACTAGAAAATCTGGGGGTTCATTTATTTTAGACAACCAAACTTGTGTTTCATGTCGTGGACTGTCATACCCATATAAACTTTTAACGTTCTCTTCAGCTGGAATTATAAATAAGTATAAATTTCTCATATTTTGTTTTAACTTCTAGTTAGCCCTCTAGAAATCTAAAGGTAGAAATGCCCTGTGTTATTTCATTCCTTTCTTTACCTAAAGCAGTGAATGTATCAGAAGCTTTTCAAGGGTATAGCATGGATTCCTAAAATTCCAGTTTGGGAAGTCCTGTGGTACTTTTAGGTAAAGGTTTTCGTTAACTTATTCCTCATGAAAAAGGTGTAAATGATCCTTTCTTTGACAGGAAACAAAATAAATTTAAAAAGGTGGGATTTTTTCCCTACCCTACTCTTGTTTTAAATCATGATTTTGCCTTCAGCTAGGTGAGATACTACTCAGTCCTTCTCATTTTCAAAGCTGGTAATTTGAAGAGTAAAAGCATCATTTGAAGACAGGGTGGAGAGAGAAGAATCTGATGAAACTGAGTTTCGATGCTCAGTGCTGTGTTGAGGAAAATATTCAGCAGCACAAGCAGAGAGAGAAATTATGTTGAATACATTTAATCCCAAGAAGTACAATTTAAGAGAAATATTGTTCTACTAAGCAAATTTTTAAAAAAACACCAAAACAATTCCACAAGTAAATGATGCTGAGATAAGTTCTGTTTGCTTTAAGGGAACATGAGAAAGATCCTGAAACTTTCTTTAACCTGCTGAAGCTGAAAGAGAAAGATTTGCCTTTCCACGTGTCCGTCCTTGGAGAGACTTTCACTGAAATTCCAGGTATTTTCCTTTTTTCCTTTTATTTTCCTTTACTTTGAAGTTTTTCCTTATGGTAAAGCTACGATAAAGTAGATATTTCCACAAGTAGTTTTGCTCTATGTATTTTCTTATCTTAGTGGAAAGAACATCTTTAAAACCTTCCTAGTTGTAAAACTAAATAACATTGCTACATTGTAAAATTAAAATAATTAAACACAGTAAGCATTTTTTATTTTACTTGGCAGAGCAAGACCTTATTTATGACTCGTGGTTCAGTAACACTTCTATATTTATTTAAATAGAGAGATAGGTGTGAGTGATTGGATAGTTCAGATAGGAAACGAAATCTTTCAGGTCAAGGTCACTCATCTGAAATCCAGACTGAGATTTTAGCAGGTGAAAACACTTAGTTCTCTTTCAAATGTGAGGTTAAGGACTGCTGTGGAGAGCTTCTGGTTTGTATCTGGCATGAAAGTGGTCATTAATCTTTAATATTTTTATACCACTCTTTTGCACACTCCTTCCGTTTCTTGGCTTCTGAGAACCAGCAGTCTGTGAGCAGCTCTACCTCTGTGGAAAAGGAATAGATTTTATTCTGAATACTCACAGCTTTGTGCCTGAGATGTTGTGGCAATAAAGAGAATAATCAAATCCTGCACTGGGTGCACTTATAGTAAATTAAACCTTTTAAAAATGTACATTAATGACAAGTGAGTGTCAAAATATCCAATGTTTTAGCTCACACGTGTTATCCAAAGTGTAGACTCGCGTCCTTCCACCTCATCAGTCTGCAAAAATAGACTGGGGATTAGTTTATTTGTCAGTTCTGTCATATTTGTTGCCTGCTGGAGTGGTGATATTTCAATGGTTTAGTTTTGATTTTACCATTTTTAAGACACCAAGAAATTGATCTGATCCAAATAACTTTTGGGTCCCCAACTGTGGCACAGCTGGATTGGAAAAAGAGGTAATAATTCAGTAGCAGCAAATTCTTTGTGTTTTCTGTCCACTTCCTTTTTAGACAGTTTTCTGAAAGCTTGTTCTTCCAGACAAGTCTTATCACAGATCCCAAGGCAACGTTGCTATCCAGACTGAGCACACCAGATTTCTTAGAAGGAGAAATTTCTAAGGAATATGTGACAGATAGGAATATACGATGGTGCGCTGCGGGAACAGATTCTATTGACACTCATTTTGGATGTTGTTACATATCTCATTTGTGGCTTCAGTACTTATGAATAATGTAGATCATCCTAAATTTATGCCACTATATCAAATCTATATGCCGCACCTCTTGTCTTGTCAATTCATTCATCCTGGTGTATAAATAGAGTCTATAGAAGGGGCAACGTGGTGAAATGTGTCTCATCACCATGTATCTGATAGGGCCATATTCATACAAATGACATATGCAGGTCATTGCTAACAAGCACCAATAAAACCTGTTGCACATACTTTATTGAAAATCTATTTAGGAGGCTTTTGCAGGGTTGTTTTTCTTGTCAATTCATTCATCCTGGTGTATAAATAGAGTCTATAGAAGGGGCAACGTGGTGAAATGTGTCTCATCACCATGTATCTGATAGGGCCATATTCATACAAATGACATATGCAGGTCATTGCTAACAAGCACCAATAAAACCTGTTGCACATACTTTATTGAAAATCTATTTAGGAGGCTTTTGCAGGGTTGTTTTTTTTTTTTAAT
>NW_008660880.1:2983-15483 GCF_000695815.1 Acanthisitta chloris | reverse complement strand
ATTGCTAGATAATGCGACTGAGAGCCTTAGCAGGCCCTCCAGAAAAGTAATTCAGCCAAGCAAAATTATCAGCTAATTATATTTAGAATCAAAAGCCCAACAACTATTTGCAGATAAATTGTATGAATTGAAGTGAATAGACCTGAATATTAAGATTCATAGATTTAGCAGATGATTTGTTAATTGGAATAAAAAGGCCATTTACTAGCCATTTTAACAATAGATCAATCGGAACTCTATTTATTATTTAACTAGTAGTGCTTAAGGATTGAAATGAATCATTGTATTATTGTTATGATATGATAGTTTTCTAGGGAAGGACACAAATGCATGGAAATTAAAAGATTCCTTGTCCATCCTCAGCCCAAAGCCTGAGTCCATGTATGATCTGTCCTGTTTGGTTAGATCTATGGGTCTTGGCATCTGAGAGATACACAGTTAGTAGTAAGACTACTACACGTAGTAAGGACTGGCCAGAAAACACGCACAAACTTTGGTGCAGAAAGGTAGAAAAATGAGTATGCAAATCAGAGCATTTGGAAAGGAAAGAATTCCAAATTTTTAACTTTTATCCAGCGAACTACAGAGGAATTAAATTCTGATTTTACTAATTCATGATCCTGGTAGAGGTTTTTCATGAGGGGAAATTGCATACTCAAACGATGACTCAGATTGCATCTTGGCCTGCAGTTTTGTTTTAGGGAGCTGTTCTTTTTTTTTTTTTTTTTCCCTATGCAGACGATATGATTAAAAAGCAAATATTTTAACATAACTTAGTGATCTGAGCTATTACTGAAATGTCCACAGTTTCACTCTTTTTTTTTTCTCCTAGATTAAAGAAAACTTTAAAAATCTATTTGCTTTGACATATGACACAATATTTAAGAACTGAAATCATCAATTAAATCACACATCAGAAACATTTCCCTTTGGTAAAAAATATAGTGCTAGACGATGTACACTTTGAAATTGTTGTTAATGTTTAAAATGCAATCTGAAGTGCATATGTTATTTTAAAAAAAAACAACATAAATTACAAATTTTAAAAGTTTCTGGAAGAAAAAAAAGGCCCCAGCAATCATTGCATAGCAGAAGCATGTGCAGAGAAATGTGTATCTTTGGGGTTTGTGGATCTGCACAGTTTTCTAGCATGAAAGCTGAATATGTTATTCGTTATTTTCTTTTCTGTCTAAAATTGAGTAGATCTAAAGGAAACAGAGTTTTTTCACAGTACCTGTAATAAAGTACCAAACCCAACATTCACATGAAGGTAGCAAAAGCCTTTGGACTGTCACTGAAAATAGAAAAGGTGAATATTGACAAGATTTCAGAATTATTTTTTTTTAATTCTGAGGAGTGAGGGAAACTGAAGTTAAAAATAAAGTCCTCGTATGGTCAACATGTTGGAGGAAATTCAAAGCCTCTCATAAAATAAACATATTTTGAGAAGTGTTTTGAATTTCAGTGTGTAATTTCTGGCCAACAGAAATTACAGTTGTATCTTTGGAGGGACTTTATGTCAGATCAATGGTCTTTATGGGAAAAAAATAAACTGAGACCTGGATACCTTAACCCATTCAGCTATTAAAATGTGAACACCAAGAGGGACAGATTTGCTTTAGATTCAGTACTGGAAAACTTTGCACCACAGTGGTATGATTCTAAAATATTTGGGTTTGATGTTACAGGAGATATGTAAATTGTCCTTTGAAAAAAAACAAAACCATAAGCACAAAACTTCGTGTGCGCTTTGGTGAAACGATTTCATCAGTGGGTATTAAAAAATACAACAATCTACATCCTGAAAAAGAAAGGAAATTATCCAAAGCATGTGAATAAGCTAAAATATCCCAGGCTGGAACATGCTGCAGGTTATTCCTGGGTTATATTTAACTTTAACCTTTGGAGCCTGAAAGTCTAAGGAGAATCTTTGCTGTGCCAGGTGAGGGAGATGTGTGTGTCTCTGTGTCTGCCCAACTTGCCCACGTCTGCCCTTGTTTTCCTGCAGCATTATTAAGCAAAGCCGTCCATACTTCACCATGTTGTTACATGTGTCTGTCTGCTGATTATAAAATGTGTTAAACAGTATTTAAAAAACAAAAAAATGCAGAGCTGCGCTTTGATTTATTCAGCGAACAAAACATATGCTCGCTGTTCTGTTCTATGTAATTCATATGATCAATAAAATTTTCTTTAAAAAGAGCAACTTTGGCATTTAGAAGGATTATGCTGCTGAGGGAAAAAAAAAAAATAAAAAAAAAAAATGTTTCCCTCTTGCTGCATGTAGGCAACCTCAAGGCTCTTGCACCGAAATAAGTTTTTGGCTGACGAATGTCTCTTTTTTTGTGTATTTCTGGTTTGTAATCCTCAGGATCGAAGCTGTTTATTGTGGTTGTTACCCGCTGTGTCCCAAGGCCTTGGTGTACCCAGAGATCTTCCCAGGTAGCTGCTCTGTTGCCTGTTCCTTTTGCTGAAACGTCATGTCGTGATTCCTGCTCAAATCCAAAGTTTGAGAATAAACTTGAGCAAAAGCAATTGTTTATTTGGCAAGCCAACATGTTAGTGTTAAGGAAAATTTTATGTGTTTTAATACATTAGACCAAGTTTATATTTGCCATCTGTTCTTTTAAGATAACACAAAAGCAAGTTTTGAAATAGCATTCTTCATTGTTAGCATACACAACCCATAATGATAGATTTTTGTTAAAAGGTCAGTGATGCTGCAATGGTTTGCAGATTTTTATTTTTTTTTTTTGATACACAGAAGGGAAAGAAAAAAAAAAAGAGGCCTGAAAATCACACCAAATTATTTAAACAATTTAATACTTAATAGTATGCAACTGCAGTACAGGATACACACTAATGTAGTACCAGTTCTTTGAAAAATCTCATCACTAAATGTATCACATATGCATTGTGTTACATTAGAATAATGTATTTTAATCACCCAAAGGAGATGTCTAAACAGCACAACTACACAGTCTTATTTAGCATTAAACATCCTTGTGAGCTGAGGTAACCTTATAAAATCATGCTTAAATAATGTAAAACACGAGGCGGCACAGAGCAATATGCATTTTTAATTAGTAAAGTGACTAATATCGAGTGTGTGCTTTGAGGTTTTTGTTTCATTAAAAATGTATCTGTTTTTCCTGCAGCTGAATATCTGTATTCTACACCTGAACAGCTTTTTAAAAGGCTTCAGAATTTCTGCAAGAGACCAGATATTGTGAGGAAACATCTCTATAAGGTAGTTGTTTGGAATAGTTTTAGATGATATAATGCCATATCGAAGTACAAAGGGGGGAGGAAAAAAATCCACCCTTAAAAAAACAACATTTAATTAACATACTAATGTTTAAAGGAAACATGCTAGGGAGGGATATTAGTCGTTACACTAACAAGGATTAATTAAAGTAGATGCCAGTTGTATTAACCTAGGTCTTATGAAATACGTGCACTTAATGCATGCTACATGCTTTTTTTTAATTTATTGTTTTCTAAAATGACTGTCCTTTACATTTGGACCCAAGAGGCTTATAAAAATGAACCTGGATTAATGCAACTCATTAGTTTAAAAGGAAAATAAAAGAAAGATCCTACAATTATACTAATGAGGATAAGCCTACCTTCCTATCCTAATTTCATCTTCCAAAAATGCAGGTGACAGGTATCAGGTAAGATTTCTTTGCCTTTTGGAATTATTTGAACGATTTCCATCGTTATGATGATTTTAACTCTTTGCTTTATAAGGTGTCTTGAGTATAAAAGTTTATGGGGAGCATAATTTACTGGTGTTTATCATGTCCTCTTTGCAGTTATTTCTGTAGAGAAAGTCCAGTCTCAGTGCATACTGTTCAGGTTTTCATCAAGTGGTCAGTGCTAGACTGCCTTTCCTAGGTTTAAGTGGTGTATTTGTACTGTTGGGAGTCACACTTCTCCTTTTTAAAAATTTTAATTGCGTGATTGTAGATGAAGCACTAAATTTTCTATTATTCCAGTGAAGAGGTGTTATTACATGATGCTTCTTTAGAGGAATAACTGCTCTTTTCTGCCTGCTGCTGTCTACATTTAAAGCGCTTTGTGACTTTTACTGTCCTGACTCTGCCGTGGGCAGGTTGGATACACATCACCTCTGCACAACAGAGGTGTTTCAGCTTGTAAAAAAGCCCTGAATTCAGCTAAAGGCTTGGGAGTGCAGAGTAAGACTCCTGGTGTTAACCCGTGCAATACAAATGTGGTTCTTTTGAGTGTTCCCTCGCTGTCGCCGTCCAGGCACACTGTTAATGAGCAAGTCGAGTAATCTCCTTAATTTGAAGTCTCATGCTGCCAGCAGATCTAACCTCATCCCTCCACCTCCTTCCCTCTGGGGACCAGAAAGTGTTGGGTCTTGCTGTGTCTCGTCTGCCTCTCTACCCCTTCCTGCACACATGTAGGAGCAGTGAGGGTTTAGCCCAAGCCTTGACTTTTTTTGTGACCTAAAAATAGACATTTACATAATGATACATCAAAGATGATGTTGTTTCTGCAGGAAACAGTTAAACCTCAAGAAAAAAGGAGAGAACCAAAAATGCAATTTAACACCCAATTTCAAGCTCATTATCTTTCATTGTCTATTAACTTGGCAATGGTTCAGAAGGTAGCTCATAATAGTTTAAAATGCTGACTGAACACTTCCAGTGTTCAGCATTACTTCTTGAGTCAATAGTATCGTAGAGTTATACATGGGGGCTTCAAAGGGAAAACAGTCCTTAAACGTTTACCTTGACATTTCCCAATGCTTCAAGCTCAGCTAATGGTCGTGTTCACATGGATCTTCTCCCTTACATATGGATCCACAGCTCCCAAACAGAGCCAAGGCATGCAAAAAATGGGAGTAGCAGCAGAGAAAATACTGATATAAAATAGTATGTGTTGAAAATGTATGTGCAAGCCCTGTAGGCAAAATGCTGATTTGCTTGAAGGATTTTTCTCTTTTTTTAAAGAACTCCTTGGGATGATTTACAGGCAGAAGCTGATTGTGTTTATCCTACCCTTCATGCATGGTCTTGTGCTGTCCCATTCAGATCTCCTTTGTGTTAGAACTGAATGTCTGCAACAGGTAGCAGTGGAGCTGAGTGAGGGATCGTTTTAAAATGAGTGAAGCAGAGCCTAATCCTGCACCTGTGGGCACCAGAGGAAAGATCCCTGTTGTCTTTAATAGGCTTTGGATCAGCTTGGAGAATACTGTTAGAGTTGTCTTTTTGTATATACACCCACGTACACCAGGTCTCTTTTCACAATGAAACCATCCACAAAACCTCCTGGAAAATGCTAACTTAGAGCTGTGCTGTTAATGTCAATATAGCTGGAATGATGCTGCTTTTTTAGGAAGCTGAAAAGAGTGAAATCATGAAGGCTACACAGCACTTACATTATATTTTCACCTTTGCTTTCATATCAGTATAATATTATCTCTGCTATAGTGGAATAGGAAAGAGATCCCAACACAGTGATGCATACTAACCAGCTGCTTTGCTTTTAGAATCCTTCCTGCCATACTCTCTGCCTGAAGTTTATAAAGTATCTGTGAAATTTTGGAAGTAAAAATACTTCAAAAGCAAACACTGCTTTTCTCTGATAGTTGGGGATTCTGCTCCATAGATTGGGAAGTAATTGTCATCAGGAGTACCTTGGCTTATCCTTTACATGTTGTTGGGATTTGATTACTAAGGATATCCATAATAATTAGACATCAGACTAATTAAACAGGCAGTTTATTCCTTCAGTTGTCCTCGGTGCTTGTGCTGACAAAATTAGGGGCAGAAAAGAGAAAAATGACAGAGGGGCAGTGGGTTTAGGGACTGGACACAGGGAGTATCCCTGTGAAAATGCACAGACCAAGGCATTAGACTGTAATAGCTTAATTCCATGGAGCAGATTCATGCTGGCAGACTTTTAAAAATATCCATAATGTAAGCACCTATGAAAACCTTTCCAAATGATGTATTGCTTACTCTGTGTATTCTCACAGTGCTCAGGACTGGCTCATCTGCATTTCAACCTTGCCTTCTACCAGTTATTAACAGAAGATTGAGATGAGAGGAAAGTAAATCTCATTTGTTCTCAATTATTTGTTCTCCTCCAGTTTCATGGAATCAAACTCTAGTTCTGGGTGGGTTTGGGTGCCTAAGTAAGCTCCAGAATGAAGCAACTAACAGCAACAGAGCATCAGGCAGAGTACACCATAGGACCTGTCAGTGCTTGCAAGTGCCCTTATCTAGTAGATTTAAAGTTAAAAATATAAAATAAAATAGGGCAAAGCATTTGTTTCTGCATTATTTGCTTTAAGTTTACCTTTCAGTTCCCTCACTTGAGTTTCCTAATTTAAAACAGCATGTATAAAGAGTATACAGTGGAAAGGGACAAGAAGAGTTGCCAAAAGCCAGGCATGGAAGGAGCTGACAACTTTAAATAATCTCTCCCAGCCCTCCCAGCTGAATGAGTGCTGGTTGACATGCTGTCAGCTTCAGTTCCTACAGAAAAATCCTACTCTCACTCATGCTTGTTTAACAGAGAAAAGAATTTGGCCCACTTTCTGACATTCATCTTCTCATTTCCATCACACTACAGAAGCTCACCTGCCTATGAAAAGACACATGGCATGATTTTTTTTTTCTTTCTTACACCACTGTAGAAGGAAATCTGCTGAATTCAAAGGGATTAAACTGCTGTAAAATCAAATTAAGATCCCAGTTAGACCGTAGACATCTGAATTGTTTCCAGTCTCAGGATTTGGCTCTATAGGGCAGTTCTAACAAAACTTTCTTTTTTCTTTTTTTTTTTCTCTGATTGGAGATAAAGCAGTATCTTGTGTAGTTTAGGGAAATATGTAGAAGGGAAAACTGCTCCTGATCCAGCTTTCATATTTAGGCAAAGCTAGGAAAGCAGCAGGAGGCATTCTCAGCCTAAGGATACAGGGTGCTGAACACGTGAGGATTCAGGATAGCCTCACAACACATGTCCCATCAGCCACTCAGCCCTCTTGCAGGAAGCAGAAGTCATTCATAGTTCTTGTACAGTCCATGCAAGATACAGGGGCAATGCTTCTGCCTTTATCCTTACCCACTCCACAGGAAAACTTCATGAGAAACTCATTTTTCCATAAGCAGCCTGGGTTAGTGGAAGGTGTCTGTGTTCATGGCAGAGGATTAGAATGAGATGGTGTGTAAGGTCCCTTCCAACCCAAACCATTCCAGGATTCTATGATATGTTTACAGACAGCATTAAAAGCTTTTTTTTTTTCAGTTGGCTCAGGATTTCCCCACCTTAGGTCACATTGAGTGTTTTCTTGTTCTGAAAACAAGAACTCCCCATCCATCTTTTCTATATAATTTATTATTTTATAAACATTTGTCACATATCCCAGTCTTTAAAGTCTCTCCTTGTGAATTTTGCTCCATGTTTATATTCTAATCTCTCATCATTCAAGCCATTTGATGCTTGTGAGCTGTCTTTGTGTTGGTGTGATCATTGCTTTAGAGTATTCTGGGCCATGCCATCAGTTTATGTGATGCGTAGTACTCTGATAATTCTCAACCTGTTCCTTATGGAGCCAATCCTACTGTTTACTTTTTAATGGTGAATGTATATTGAGCAGATGTTTGCTTACAGTGTTCTCCAGATCTTTTGTCCTGAGCTGATAAAGTTAATTCAGAGCTTTATAGGATATGCAAATAGTGCAAGTGTTTCCATCCATCCTGCTGGATTTCTGTTCAACAGCAGAGCATGTTTGCAGAGGGAAAAAAAAGGAAGGAATTATATTGAATTTGTGTTTTACCTGGTTAGCAATAGGTTCTGGTTGGAGGGAGGTTAGAAACACAAGTAGGAGATTTGTATTTGCCTCTTGAGTTGCTCAGTTTCCAGTGAATGTAATTTAAAATGTTTTCAGAAGTGATTTGGATTTGCTTCTCAGAGCCTGTGGTCTTGATCTGCTTCTCTGAACCTGTGCAGGAAGGTTATAGGAGCCTAAGAACTCTGAGGTGCAGTGTGCTGTGTCCATGCTCTCCTGCCTCTGCTTCAGTGCTTAGCCATGGGGTCCTAAGCAAAATGTATATAACATAAGGATTATCTCCTGCCTCTGCTTCAGTGCTTAGCCGTGGGGTCCTAAGTAAAATGTATATAACATAAGGATTTCTTCTGTGAAATAAAACTTTCATTGCTTATTTAGAACATGAAATCATAGAGTAGTTAAGGAAGGTGCCTCTGGAGGTCACCTGGCCAGCCTCTGCTCAAAGCAGGGCCAGCCTTGAAGCAGAATCTGACTTCAGAGTTGGATTAAGTTGTTCAGGGTCACATCCAGGTTAGACTGAAATCTTGAGATTTTTCGCTCCCATATGTTTGGCTGATCTTGGTGAAATCCAGCTAGTTTAGGAGGTTTGCACAGGTGAGATCTGCTGGACTGTGGACCACAATTTAAGTATTTTGGGTCAACCTTAGGTCTTCAAGCAGCATTTGGGTCTGGAAGCAGTTGTGATAGAGTGAGGTCTGTTAACTAATGTGAGTCCTCACTGTGGAAGAAATGAGCTGGCAGAAAGGCTACTGAAGTTGCCTAATAGCTCATTTTGGGATCCAGACATAGCTATATAGACCTAATGTACGTGTAGATATATATATGTGTATGTGGCCTGCACTTGAACTTCTCCCAGAACTTGCCTTGCACTTGGCTCTCAGAGGTATATAGCTAGGAGACTTCAGCTCTCTGAAAATCATAGAATCATAGAAACATGTAGGTTGGGAAGAGAACTTAAGATCATTGGTCCAACCTTTAACCCAGCACTGCCAAGGCCACCACTAATCCATGTCCCCAGATGCTGGTCTGTAGCTCATAGCAGTTGGCTGTACTGTAGAGCAGGACTAAAGCAATCATTAAGAAAGCAGTTATGGGTGCAACTTTCAGCATAAACACCAGAACTTGGAACTTTTTATTCTAACAGTATTAGATAGCTTCCAGGGTAGTTTTAGAAAGCAAATGAAAACTGGCAGATGAGCCACAGCCGCTGCAAAACGGTAGATGTAGAAATGGGTCAAAGCAAATCGGATTGACTTTGGAAGAAAAGTTGCAAAAAGCATGAAAACTTCTTTTTTTCAGTAAAGTTTATTAAATTACCTTGAGGAAGAAAGCCTGAAACTGTTTTCCTACTGTTGTAGTTGGTCAGTGTGTGATAAACCATCCTACGCAAGGGACCCACCAGCATAGCCTGCATAGATTCACATAAAAAATTTGATGGTTTCTGTTTAAAGACAGCAAGAATGAAATGAGTTTTAAAAGGCCAATATAACAAACTGCAAAACAGACACACCAGCATAGCCTGCATAGATTCACATCAAAAATTTGATGTTTTTTGTTTAAAGACAGCAAGAATGAAATGAATTTTAAAAGGCCAATATAAGAAACTGCAAAACAGACCAGTTTGGTCAGGGAAATACAGTTTCTCTACTGAGGATCATTATCTAGCTCTGCCTTGGGCCTCACAGTGCACCCAATTCATGTAAAGTAATGGTGTCTTTTGATGGTGGTTTCCAAATTCATTTGGAGTTTAAAAGTTGAGCTCCAAAGCTAATTGCTACGAACTGCTTTGCACCTTGATTCTTTCCCCATATTCATAGAGGGAAGGAATTGGGTAACAGAGTAAAGCTTACCCAATGCAAACTGTCTCTGTAAATCACTCTGCTGTCTTGCCTGCCAAATCTCAGGTTTTGTGTTGAATAATAGTCTCTAAGTCTTGAACTGTTCTGAAACAAGCAGGCTGAATGGATGAACACTCCTATTAAATTCTAAAGGTTATCTCTGAAGTCTAATGATGGCAGAGTAGATGTTAATTGCTTCAGTTATGATCTTAGGACACCAGAAACAGGTAAGTTGATTATTTCATGAAAGATACTATGCTGCTACTGACATTATGCTGCCTGTTCCTTATGGGGATATCTTGCATTATGTGAAAACTTTGCTTCTCTTGATCTCTGCATATTTAGGAACTGTTAATGGAATGACTATTCCTTGAAAAAATGAATGCTCGGACCTTTTCAGAGGTATCACTCCTCCTCAAAAAAAAGGAGGTTACTCTCAAATAAAGCCCAGACCATTGATGGCCAAGCAGGAGAACTAGGCCCTCACTCCTGCTGGCTTGTGGCTGTGCCATGGCAGAGAGGGGCAGGTTGGTCCCTGTGGGTGTTCCATCTGTGTTGTGTCCACTGAGACCACCAGTAAAGCAGAGGGATGTTTGATGGTGCTCATCCAGGAGCAAATAATCTGGGCCTGATGATCAGTTTACCTGTCTTAAAAAAAACAAACCACTGAATTCACCCCATTTTTAAATAATGCTGCATAAGCATTCTCTGGCCAACTGGCTTCCACCCCTCCTGAAATTCTTCCTGTGTGAGAGACATTCCTTTTGTGTCCCAGCATCTAACACAGCTCCTTGTGCTTTTCTCTTGTGCTTCCTCGCAGGGCGAGACGGCCGGGTTTTCTTGGGCAGCGCTCGGCAGTAAATTCAGGTCTCTGCTCGCAGCAGAACCGAGGGAAGATTTGTGACAGATGGGGCTAAGTCACAAACTTGCAGCCTCAGGCAGAATTGTGGAAGTTTCCAGAGTGTGCCCATATTTACCTGATCAGAGAGAAAAGAAAATCTGCAGAGGAAGCCGAGCCTGGCTGCTTGTCATAGCTGACACAGAGCCATCTGCCACAAACCTGTGGCGGCTTCAGATCTCCAATCCCTGCCACCACCCCAGCTCAAATTAAATACAGATTCTTAGAGACGTTATGATGGTTACACATGTCCTCGGCATCACATGCAGGAGACTGTTCAAAAAAAATATGTGGCCTGTTGTGTAACCGCACTCATGTATCCCATATGTGGTGCCACATTGAATTTCCGGTTGAATCTGTTTTTATCCTTTGTACTGGATGACATGGTGCCTGAATTCTTTCTTTTCGCCGACACGATGGCAGCCAAGCTGCAGCTTCAAACGCTCACACTTGGCTGAGTTTCTACCTAGGTTGCCAGGTTATCATTGGAGCCTTATTGTGTCCTCAAAGGGCCACAGGGCCTGAAAGGAGGATCCGAACACTGCCGGACTAATTGGGCAGCCATCTCCGGGTTGTTGGGAGGCAAAGGGCTGCTTGAGCACTTCTCTCTCTCTCTCTCCTTTTTTTTTTTTTTTATTGCAAATTAATGACTCTCTGGCACAGAGGTTTTTAAGTGAAGGTATTAATAAGGGGTCTGGCAGGTAATCCCATGATTCGTGGAGTTACATTTGCATTTAATTAATCTTAAAGAAAGCTGAAAGATAAACAGCTGTAATTCAAGCTAGCATGGGAAATATGCTACATGGTGCCATCTATCCGATAAAATGAAAGCCGAGACACTTGTTTTATTTCTCTCAAGGATGGAGAACAAACAGATAACAATCAAAATACTTCCAATAAAAACCAGTAGTTTAAACGTAATGGCAGTTCATCAAGAATCTTTGCATCCAGTTGCAAATACAGTCTTTTAAAGATAAATCACTTATGATTCCAGCAGTCAAGCCGCTATATTTGTTAATGTAAAATGTTTTGAAGATGTAGATTGTACAATAAATTTTTAATAAAGTGCCCACTGCAATTTTTAATTAGCATATCTCATTCATGTATAAGTGTGTACATCTATCTGTATGTTTATCACCATGCATATCCTTGTGTCAGAGTCAATGAATGCAATTGTGTCTTTATCTGATGAAGTAGAATCTGGTTTGCAAGGGATAATAAAACCTTAAGACAATTCCAAGATTTTCAGCTCCACTCTGGGAAGAAGCAAGAAGAAGATTCTGGGTAAGGTGTTACAAAATGAAGCCTGGTAAGACTTCTCTTTGTAGACAGGTATGGTCTCAGCTTGCCTTGAATCAGACAGGGCAGCTCCTCTCCCTGTCATGGCACCAGACATCAGCACTTTCCCTTTACCTGAGCACCATCCACAGCAGGTGAAAGGAATGGGCTGGTCCCCCTCTCACACATGCCTTTGTCCCTTCGGACACCATCAAGATGTTGAAATGTCCTTTCTCAGTGTGAGAGAGACCTTGTGGTACCTCTCTTTAAAATTACTCCCTGAGGCAATCAAAAAACCTCAGGGAGACCCAACGGCAAGTGTTTGGGTATTTTCCTAGCACTGCAGAGTTGTAATTTTGCAGTAATCATCTCTCTTGTATGTGGGTTCCTCCTCCTTTCTGCTCAGCCAAAGCCCAGCTTGGCTCTAGGCATTGCATGTGGTTGAGTTGATGTCGTCTTCTCAAGGGAGGGTGTAGGTCTGGTAGTCATTCTTGATAGAGCCAAGGAACAGAATTGCCTTGCACTTATAGCAGACTGTGTCACAGATGTTCACTGATGTTATCACACCTTGCACTAGCAAGAGCAAATTAGAATATTTTTGGTCTTCTGAGGAAACTGAGGCATGGTACAGTTAAAGCAAATTGCTTCAAGTATC
>NW_008660880.1:880-2957 GCF_000695815.1 Acanthisitta chloris | reverse complement strand
GGAAAGAGGAGATGCTGTGATGCTGCACTAGGGCTTGTGGTGAGCAGACTCAATACATCAAAGCTGTGTGGTTTCCAGTCAAAGACTCCTGCTGTCCTCAGGGCACACCCTGATCATGGCCAGAGGAGGTCTCGCCCAACTCCTTGGCAAGGTGGTGCTCTGCCTTGGTTTACTTACTGATCAGTAATACTTGAACTGTGCCCAGCTTTGTCTGGTGAGTGAGGCTTCATTTTGGTGGAAAATTTTCACTCCTAGTTGTGAACCCCTGCAAATAACATTTTATAATAGAAACACTGTGAGGACTTTAATTGCAGGGTAATAAATAGCAATGCTGTGTTGTCTTCTGATGATTCTTTACATTCTTAGCAAAGATGCACAGCTGCTCTGGAGCAAGGATAAACATTCCCCATCCCTGGATGTGTTCAAGGCCAGGTTGGATGGAGCTTTGAGCAACCTGAATCTAGTGGAAGGTGTCCCTGCCCATGATAGGGGGTTGGAACTGGATGATCTTTCAGGTCCTTTCCAACCCAAACCAGTCTGTCATTTCATATCCTTACCACATCTAGGACCTGCAGGTTGGTCTCATGTCAGGTGCCACCCTGGCCTGTTTGAGGTCCTCAGTCAAAAGAGTGATGCAGGACTTCCAGGTAGTCAGAGGTGATACTTCCCCCAGACAGTGTCCCCCTTCTCTGTAGACTGAAACAACCTGTGGAGTTTTACCACACAGTTTCAGCAGAGGAAATGAGAGCCATTCTGCCCTGCTTCGTTAAAACCCTTCACTTCAAAAGGTCAGAGAGACAAATTGGGATCTCAGTCCTGTTGTTCCTACACACATGAGTAAGTGGTGAATGCAGAGACCTAATCGTATGAGTAAAACGACTGAATTAGACCTTGACTTACTTTCATATTTATTGATGTTTCACCTGCATTGACACAGCAGCACTGAGTGCTTTGATACAAGTTTCAGAGCAGTGTTGAAAGCCCAGTGGGTTTTCCAGACTCGTGCCAGCCTCACCAGGCTGTGCCCTGACCAGACAGCCCCTCCTGCATCAGTAACAGGCCAGGCACCTAATCCTACAATCCTTTTGTCTTAGAATTTGAGATCACAGGAAACACAGGTTTATTCCACATGAGAATTGTCTTTTCCCGTATAATAGAAAATAAAATCCTAAAACAACTAGGGAATTCTGTTGCAAACCATTTCCAGCATTCCTAGCCCCACTCTGGTGCTGCAGGCACGGCGAGGATCCGTGGCACAGCTCAGCTTCCATCCCTGTTCACAGCATTGAGACCTCTGCCTTGGCTCAAAGCTGTTCTGAATTAGGAGGTTAGATTTTCCTAATTGCGTTTTTAAAGACCGAGCCAGCAGTTCATTAGAAATCACGGAGCAAATTCTGCTTCTCTATTACACCAATATAAATCTTGAATGAATTTATATCAGGATAACTGGGAGGGTAGAATGTACCTCCCATCTTGTTCCTCAGATTATTAAAAGTTAAAGGGCCTTGAAAATTGAATTCACCTTTCCCTGTTCAAGCTGTTTACTCTGGTTTTTATTCCAGAAAGGACAGTTGAAACGAATTAACCAACCTCCTTTCTGCTCATAGGCACTTTTAAGTTGAGTTCTCATGTACTAGCCCAGGACTAGTTTGTGTGGAAAAGACCAGAGGGCATTTTCTTTCAAACAAATTGTTTTCATGGGAATAATTTCCTAGAGAATTATATTAAAACCTGTCCACGAATCCTTAATTTAAAAAAAAAAAAATTAAAATATTTTTCTCTCATATATCCTCAATTTGGAGACTTTGCAATTTATTTGTGGATGTAAATCAGCACCTTAATGAATGTCCTTGTGGGTTTTTACCTTCTAAGCTTCTTTAACTGCAATACTTTTCAGCAAGGCAGGAAAATTTTTGCCTCTGAGTTACCAACCCTTGCAAATAAGGGTTTAGAATAGAAACAGCGATAGAACTTTAATTATAGGGTAATAAATAGCATCGCTGCCTTATCTTCTGATATTTCTTTAGATTCTTAGCGAAGACACACAGCTGTTGCTGGAAACTGATAATCAAGTGCT
>NW_008660880.1:603-860 GCF_000695815.1 Acanthisitta chloris | reverse complement strand
CCCCTCGCCCTCCCTGCGTGGAAGCAGCAGCGGCAGCAGCGAGCGCGGAGCGGGAGGAGGCGGCGGGACCCGCGGAGCGGCTGCGGGGGAGGCCTGGAGGGGACACGGAGGGGATGGGAATGGGGGAATTGGAACATTGGCACCGAATATCCCACCCGGGGAAAAGCTTTTTCCCCTCCCGATGAACGGCCGAGAGGATGAAGGTGCGGGCAGAGCAGGTGATTTCTCGCACGACTGAGGATGGGAGGAAGCAGATC
>NW_008660880.1:0-230 GCF_000695815.1 Acanthisitta chloris | reverse complement strand
TCCCACCCGGGGAAAAGCTTTTTCCCCTCCCGATGAACGGCCGAGAGGATGGAGGTGCGGGCAGAGCAGGTTAAACGAGGCCAGTGGCAGCGATAGTGGAAAAAAAAAAAGGAATAATCGAAGTCATCAAAATACAGCTATGATAACACGGAGGGTTGGAGCCCGAGGCGATCGCTGCGGGGCGGCCCCGCGGTGCGCTCCGCGCATCCCTGCGCATCCCTGTGCATCCC
>NW_008660879.1:76563-87487 GCF_000695815.1 Acanthisitta chloris | reverse complement strand
CTCGCCCGCAGCAGCCTTTCCCACCTCGGTATCCCGGAACAGGAAAGTCCCCGCTCAGCTTGCCCCCATAAGATCCTGTCTCCCTCCTCCCGCTCCCCTCCCTCTGCCCCTTCCTGCCTCTGGCCCTTGCGAGAGGAGCCTGCTCTGTCTCTCCGGGACGGGCTGAGCCGCTCGGGGCACCGCGGGCGGCGGGGTATGGGGACTGGGCTCAGCCCCCTGCCCTGAGCTAGCGGCCGGGTGCCCTGCGGGCAGGGCTGCCTTCAGTCCTCAGGATTGAGCCGAGATCCTGAAGTTAGTGATTTTGTTTGTTTCTTTGTTTTGATTTTTCCCCCCTCTGCATTCGGTGCTTCCGAAGTGCCCGTAAGGTTTGCACAGAGAGAGAGAGAGAGGCACTGGGGGAGGAGGAAGAATTAAGGAAGGGGAAAGATGGCGAGTTGCTGGAGCAGCGTGGAGAAAGCAGCATTTTTGTGCTTCTTCTTGCTGGCGATGGGGAGCCTAATCTCCTGCGCCCGGCCGGAGGAGGAGGAAGAGCAAGAAGAGCAGCGCTCCTGTCACGGTGCCTTTGATCTCTACTTCGTCCTGGATAAGTAAGTGACAGTCGCTTTTAAAAACGTTTATTCACCCTTCAGTGACTCCTTGCAGCAGCAGGGATGTTGTTTCCCTCGTCTCTCCGGATGATTTCCCCCACTTCCCCTGATGCCAGACATGATGTGTGGGACCAGTTCCTTATGTTTGCTCCCCAAAACTTGCAGGTTTCCTAAATGGAGCATTTAGGGGAGTAGGGGAGTATTGTGCTTTATCCTGGGTTAGTTGCACATGCAAACGTGCAAAATCATGTTGCCTTCATGTTGTAGTGTGAGATGTGTGGGCTGTGAGTGTTGGATTTGAGGGTCAGTGTCCCCAGCACCCCTGGAGTTTTGTGTCAAGGCTTGCGCTATGTGCTGAAATGTCACCCATGGGACTTGGCAGGGACTTAACTAAAGACCAGGCTGCTTCTATGTAGTGGTTGCTTTTTTTTTTTTTTTTTTACAGACTCACTTATAAAAACAAGGTTTTATAAAACTTATTTCTGCTCAGCTTCTTTGGAATTGTCCAAACTTGTGTTTGAGTTACGTGTGTTAAAATAGGTCATCAAATACTTTAATACTATGTCAGCCCAATTCAGGTATGGCCAGAAGGTATGGTTAAGCTCACATGCATAGACGTGCTACAGCAAGCACTCGTAAAGCAAATGCTAAACTGGTACACCCACAGGTGTTTTTCAGAAGGTACAAATTTCTGTTTCTCCTGGTGTACAGCTCTGGCTTGGCAGCCAAGTGTTTAACTCAAGGAATAAATCGTTAGTCTCCCGCATATGTGATGGCTGCGTTATCTAATACATCCTGAGTGACATGCTATTATGAAAGTCTGAAGCCTTTGCTTTGTGATTCTTGCCCTCAAGCCAGGTATGAAGTCTTCATTGTGCTGTTTCCCCCTTGGGAGAACTCTTCAGTCCATCAGGCCTTCTGCACAGCCTGCATGAGGCAAAAGGCACCATCACTCAGGATGTATATTCCTATATTCAAGTAAAAAAAATGCTATAATTAGTAGTGATTCTGTTTTTAGCAGAAAAGAAGCTGAAGACCAAAGGCATTCTGCCTTTCTAAAAGAGGCACTAACACACCATGTGGTCATTGTTTTGTTTTCCTTTTGCTAAGAACTTGTTCCTGAAGTAACCTTTATGTCTAGAAAGAGCTCTGTGGGGGACTAGTGTTAGTTCCAAATTCATTCCTGCCCAGCTTTCTAGAAGTGAGTGGTACTGTTGTTATGCTCAGTTCCCATACTGAATTTCCTGTAACAATGAATGTTGGTGATTGCAATATGGATTCTCTCTGCAATTCCCTTGTTTACAATGGCATTGAGTACCCCTAGCAATCACCATACTATGCTCCTATGCTACTTTTCATCTGTAGATCAGAAAGCACTTTATTGGCTGTGCTGTTATCACTCATGCTGTATTTGGGGAAGTCAAGGCAGAGAAGAGAGTGATTTGCTCAGAGTTACTGGTCTGTCAGGCAATAGCAAGTTATCATGTAAACAACTTCTTCTGCAGTACTGTGGACCTGAAATAATGAGGGGTTTTTTTAGCAAGCTGCAGGTTTTGTATATTGTTTCAAGTGCTATTCACTCACTACTAATCAGGTCTACTGTAAACTGGACCTGATTATGGTTGAAGTAAAGTCAAGTATTTGGGTTCCAGTGGGAAAATTCTCCTTGGCTTCAGTTGCAAGCTGTGTCTTTGAGCTTTGAGAGTTATACCAAAGAGTTCCACTTTGGTAAAAAGCCATAAGAAAAGTTACTTGGAACCCTGAGTGGGTTTAGAATCTATGTCTGCTCCTACCGAATCTGTGACAATGTGGTGACAAAGCTGCTTTTGGCCTCAATGAAGTCTGCATTACAATCCGTATGGGTAATATTAGTGCCCGATCTTGGGAGCCATAGGTCCCATGCTGACTGAGGGTGTATTTAGTCCCAGCTGTATTCTGTGACATCTGGCACAACACAAGGGGCTTTATGGTGGCAAGGAGGATTGACTCAGTGTATAGAATCTGGATCTTGGGACAGCTCATCAGGAAGGAACTAGATAATTCATTAGTGTTGAGAAGGGTCAGGGTATTCCAGGTGGGGAGAAGGAAGGAAGGAAGCCAGTCAGAAGCAGCTGGTAAATCTGTAAATGCAGTGGGCGCCCTTTTCTTTTTTTTTAGAATTGGATCCATTCTGATATCTACCTGGGAAGAATTCTGGCTCAGTTTCTATTGGGAGAATCCCTAGAAAACCCAAGGTGTATACACCACAGAGTATTCCCCACATGGCTTTGGGGTTGCCTCCCTTTATTGATGCCTTACCAATCTGGAGTTAGATGCATTCAGTCTTAATTAGCTCTCTAACAATGGGTTTGAAGTATTGGCTCTGTGGAAACTCCAGGCTTTAATCCCTGTAGTGAGCTCCCTTGCTGAATGACGGGCCCTGTCTCTAAAGTCAGCCTGGGTGAACCAAAATGACTTTAAGTCTACTTTGCTTTGCTTCTTTGTAGAAAGATGTAATCTCACATCAGTAAAAGGCAATCTGGAAGAAGACAACAAACCTTTCTCCTTATGCATGTACGCACTGTGTGTTACTGCAATGACTTTACTGGGGCATGATTTTTCCTTTTCATTCTGCCAGGCAAAGTCTGTGGGGATTCAGTCCTGCAGGCAATAGCCATCAGATGGAAAAGATCATCTTCTGGTGAAGTTATTGATATAATATGTATACTGCCAATTAGAAAAAGAAACTCACGGATTTCTTAGACGTTTTTTTTCTGCCTGAAGTTGATTGCAGTCCTTTATGTTAACTCCATAGGATAGGCAAGATCAGAGCAGTGGCAGTAAGCCTTAGAAGCCCAAGAAGCCGGCATGGTGAAAGGGAAAAGCAGCATGTGTGGGACAGAGACCTGCCATCATCCTCCTTAGGATTGTCTGACTGTGCCAGAGCCACATTAGGACTGCCTTGTCTCTGGGGATGCTTAAATGAGCAAATCTCTTGAAGCTAGGAGAACTGGACATTTGCTGGCTGCAGAGGCGACTGCCTAGTGTCTGCAGTCTTGTGCTGGCTCTATGCTATACTTTGAGTTACGCAGGCTTGAGCTTATTTGGAGGTGTAGTGGGAGACTTTAAAGTATACTGAAGAAGCAAAAAAAAATTCCTGTTTGCAGCTAAGTCTACATGAGATAAGGCGGTATACATTGCAGTTGGCATACCAAGCTATCCTATGACATGCAATAACATCAAGTTCCATGTGATAGGAAAGATCTCATTTATATTTCTAAACTATCATAGCTCTTAAGCCCAACATAATGGATAGTTGAGTAGTTCCCACTTGTTTTGGTTGTTTCCTTTGCTTAGATTATCCGGGTGCACAGAGAACTTGTTGCAGCCCCATCCCAAACTGTGGAGCACAGGTCCTTTTAAGGATTTGATTGCTTGACCATCAGGTCTTGTAGTGACATCCTCATGCTTGAGCATGTAAATAACTCCCTTGCATCCTGCCTTGCTGTTAACATCCAGCTGTTGTTTGTAATCATAATGAATTGCACTTGTAGAGCAGAAAGGATCCTGACCTATAATGTCTCCTAGTTATAAGAGTGCCTGGTAGCATCATTATAATTGTTTATTAGTGCAACAAATAGAAATCCCTTTAAAGTAAGGGGCACTTACAAGTGCCATAAATATCTGCTGCTGGTGATGCTTGACATGACAGGTCTGAGCTGCAGAGTTGTCTGTGCTTTATATTTACCAAATATGAAGAAATGTCTTTGATTATTTTTAACTGTGAGATAGACAACAGTATTTTCTTTTTTTTTCCTGCTGGGATGTTTGCTAAAAATTGTTTGGATTTTGAGGGAATATGAGCTTCACAGCCTTGGGGAAATGTTTCCCTTTTCCACAGCACAGATCATGGCATTAATAAGTAAGGCCTTGGCTAGTTTTCTTTGATTATAATTGGGGTGGGTTTTTTTTAATCTGGCCTAACTATCCTTTTTCCACTCCTCATCTTCCCCTGAATTTCTGGGTAGCCCCTCTTTATGGCACTCCTGTCTCTTTGGGCCCATAACAATATTGCTTTTCACATCAGTTTTACTTTGTCTCCTGTGCTCCCAAGAGCATCCGTGTCAACAGCGAGTTTGGTAAAGACATCGGTACAGTGTGCCCAGCCTCTCACTTGTAATCCATTTTGCAGCTGCCTCTCTTTAAACTTGGTAAGCCTTGCTCCAGAGGTGAATGTCACTGGTAGGGAGCTGGTGGGAAAGACCACAACCTCTCTGACTAGGTGGGAGTTAGCTACCATGTAGCATCTGGTAACTGGTTTTGGGGTTTTTTGAGTCTGTGTCCCCTCCTCAACTTGGCCTTGAAAAGATAGTTTTGTGGGGGAGGGAAACAGCTTGGTACTTCCTAATTTGCTTTAGGCAGGTCAAAAAGCCTTCAGAACAAAATGCATTTCAGGAGCTGCTGGTTGGGGTCAACTTTTATAATTTTAAGACAACTTTTGGGAATTGATGGTCTCCATGTACCTTGTTTTTTCACAATATGCTATATTTAATGCAAACAAAGAGCATTTGGTAAACACATTTCATGCCCCCTCCCCCCCGGGATGACTTCCTTGCCAATTATTTGAATGAATTTAGCACTCATGAATTACAAGTACTAAGGAGAGCAAGTATTTTTTGCCTTAGGTTCTCACTGTAGCCCTCTGCTTCTTTTCCTGCCCCACAGTCGCAGCCTAAGTGCAATAGGTTGGAGCTGGACCTGTGGGAACTTCTGCAGCTTCTCTCTCCATGCTATCTCAATCCACTGCTGTCCTGTGTGCTGGTTTTGCACAGTGCTTGGGGAGGGGAAGAGTGGCTAAGAATGTTGTTGTGGTTGGAAATCAAATTGCTGGCAGAAATAGGTGTGTGAACACTTGTTCTGTCACCTAACTTAATTGCATTTGAAATTTTTGGATTGACTGACTTAAACCACTGCGGAACTCCCTTTTCTCTCAGCAAGAGTATCAACCTACCACAGCCAGACTTCAGTTTGTCATAAGAAGTAGAACCTGATGCAGGTCAGCTGAGAGGAGCTGCAGTATGCACAAAAATATCCACTTTGATCCTTAGAGAGCATTCATTTCTATGCATGTATATGTAAAAATGGTTGTCTTCTTCCTTTGCTGTCTGAATTTTCCCCCTTATAATTTGACCACATCATCTACATGACACCCCTCATACACTCCTACTGCATGTAAGCAATATTTTTATTGTTTTCAAAGCATAATCTCTTGGTATTTTGCCTTTGCATCTTTCTTTGTTGTGGTTATATTGCAGCCAGCACTGTGATTTTCTTACAACCAGGTATAATTGCTTGGAATGTTCCAAAGCAAATTTTTATTCCTCTTCAGACATACCTATGTTATTTGAACCAGGTTTTATTTGTTTGTATTTTGTCTGATATTATTCTGCCAGCTTTGACTTTTTTGGCAGGAAAAAAATTTTAAGGAAAACCAATTCTCTTTCCTCCTGCCCTAAGAAAAAAATTCTTTATAAAACACAAGGCAAAGCTAATGGGTAATGGTTACTTGACATAAAACATGTATAGTTAACGGGAAGAAAAAGCCATGGCAGCTTGTCATTTGCAGTCTATTTATGCATGTAACTAAATCTGATTTATTTGGGGCTTGAGCCAAGGAAGTAAACCGTGAGATTCCCACTGACCTAGGATTTTTGTTTGTGTGTGCTCAGTGATTGGGAATTTCATTACTTTTGTTTGGGCTTGCAGGCCAAATGCTGGTGCACATTGTGAATTTGTATGAGAGGTACTAGGGCTGAACATTTAATCTCAAATGCAGAGATGAATTGACTCCTGTAAGCTATTTACAGCTCAAGAGTTGCATATATCTGCTCCTGGCTATCCTTTGCACCTTGTTAAGAGCCTTGTAGCATGACTGGGATTGTGTGCCCTGGTTTGCTCCCGTGTTGTACTGAAGAGTACCAGAATACGAAGAGTGGGTCGTCCTGTCCTGATGCTGCTCAGAGCATCTCTGGAACTTTACAGGAAGATCTGAAGTGGTTGGATGCAGTCTGAGCATGGCTTCTGAATTTTGCTTTGTGCCCTTTCATGGCTAGGGACTTAACAAGAGCTGTAGTATTGCACCAGGTGGACAGGATTTGTGAATTAGATGGATGGCTGTAGGATCAAAGGGCCATGTTTTGCAGTATGACTTCACAGAAATTTGTAATGTTGCTGCAGACTTTATCAGTAGTTTTGAAAGAGAAAAGCTATCTATGAAATTAATGGGTTTGGTCATGAAATCTTTTGGGTTCAAGTACTTTGAGTCACGTGCTCAGATGTTGGCCTAGGATTAAAATCCATTTTTACAGTCACTTCTCTGTCTTCCCCTCCCCTTTCCAGCCCTTGTCTTGTCCATTAGTGTTACAAGTACTCTGAAGCAAGAACTGTTTCAGAATGGCTGTCTCTGCCAGTGTTTCTAATTGCCTCTGGAGCAGATAATAGAAACTAGTCATTCCTTGCCTGGATGAATCACCAGTCAAGGTCCCTTCCATGTTTGCAAAAGAAGCATTGTTTGGGAGGGGAGGATTCTTGTCACTTTGAATGCTCTGCTGCTTCAGAAGAGAGAAGAGGGGTGGATGAACACTGGCGCATGCGTGTCTGAAACCACAACAAACTAGATGCCCCAGGGTTTGCTTTTATTGCAGAGCCATTATTAGGCATGTGCAAGAATTCTCTTGTCTACTATGTGGTTGTGACCACAAAGAGCCTTCCAAATAACAACAGTGTTACGTTTCTGAGCAATGGGCTGTGTACATGGCTCAAGGGGGTGGAGACTTCCAGGGAAAGGAGTATTGTGCACCCCTGACACCATACTCAGACCAGACCCAGCATCAGTAATAATGTTTCTGTTTCTTGCTCCAGGATCTCTGAAATTGATACCTTCAGCTAATCTGTAATGGAGGCAAATATGCATGGGGGGGTGTGTGTGTATGTGGAATATGACAAGAGGCAGCTCTGTGCCTTGAAGGAGTTTCACTTTGTCACTTTGGGCAGGGATGAAAGGCTGTGAGTCCTGCTGCCTTCTCTCTGTGTACATGTGGTAATAAAAATATTTAGTGTTTGGGTAGTGCTGGGGTTTTAACTTTCACTGCAAACCTGCAGGACTGCTGTGTATTGCACTGGGTTGATCTGTATAGGCTTCTGACAGTGAGTTTAGTGGTAACTGTGAATCACATATGCTGTAGGACAGACTCAACTGGCCCTCCTGGTTTTTGCCCGCTGAAGTGTCTGGGCTGAGAGTGGCACCCCATATGCCAGGGTTGTGTGGCATCATTTCTCTGAGCTTCACCTTCCACTGCGTCTGGGAGCCTGTTAGGAAAGAAGACAAGGTTTCCAGCCCATCTTGCTCTTTGTCTTCACAAACAGCAGTGAAATACTTCAGATTGGGTAGGCATGACTCTAACATGCTCATTGTTTTTATACTGACATAGAGCTCCTCTAAGCTAGAAGTAATCTCTCCAAAGTCAGCAGGAGCAGAATCAAGCCTTGGAATCACATCACTTCCTTCCACCCCCAGAAATACTCGCTGACCTCTTCTTTTCCCCTCCCATCAAGCAGTAGCAATGTGAAATTAAGGAAAACAGCAGCAGGAGCTGTGGCAGCAGCTGCTTCTCCGAGCCCAATCCCGATGAGGCCAGGAGGACATTCTTTCCTGTGTTGTGGTTTGCTGACTTTTCTCTTTGTCTTGTGTGAAATGGGAACAGAGCAGGGAGCATGCCCAAGACAAATGGCTCATGTGGTTTTAACTTCACTTGGGCTCAATCCTGATCCCAGTTGCATAGGTGTGAACCTGGGGAAATTCTGCTGCTTCTCTGGCCCCACTCCAGGTTTGCCCAAGTGGAACCGGCAGCAGAAACATGTGCTGAGATGCTTTTTGGGGCATTCCAGCTGCCCAGAGTAGTTGTTTATTACTTTACATTTCCCTTCACCATGAGAATTATATAACCTCGGAGGGCTGAAACCTCACTGTCCTGCTTGATTCCAAAAGGCACATGAACTGCTTGTCAGGTATGGGTCATCATCCACAGAGGTCTTTGACTTGTGGTGCTTGGTACTTTGCAAAGAACATCAGGCTCATTGGGCTTCTTTGGGGTCCTCCTCCAGGGCTTGGCTTAGTAGTGTTGGCAGCACTTCTCATTGAAGTGAGGAATTGAACCAGGTAGCTGATGGCTGAAAGCAGGAAACCTCCAAGGTGTGAGCCTGCAAGATAGTTCTGGCTGTAACACAGGTTTTCTTTTTTGCAGACAGCCTCAGTGCTGACTTACTTGTTCAACCTACTAGTACAGACCTCCACATCAGGATACATAGGAATCCATGGCTGTGCCACTTCCCTATGGCTTCTCCCAGTTGCTGGTGGGGATGGATGGGTGTGTGTTGCATCCCCAGTGCTTTCTCTGCACAGCACTGATCTTTTTCATGCTTCATTCATTCTTTCCTCATTATTCCTGAAGTCTTTACAGTGCCTCAAAAATTTTACAGGAGTGTATCACTTGGTGGCCAAATAGGCCAGACAAGGAGTCTGTCTGTGGTTGATGGTGTTTTGGGATCACATGCCAACTCTATTTGAGGCTCCTATTAGCACAGGTACACTGATTAACAGGAGTTTGTTCTTCATTACTGTAAGGTTCAAAGGAAACAATAAAAGCACCAAAACTGTTGTAAAAATCATGCTGTGTGGATGTCCAAGAGTAGCCTGTTTTGCAGGGCATCAGTGAAAGACCCTATGTTTTCTCTGGGCTTGGTAGCTGGAGAGTTAAATATGAGTATGGCTTTCAAGCATTGGTTGTGGTCAGAAAGGAGCTTAGACTATGCCTGGAGCTTCCCACATGCCATGGAAAACCAAGGCAAAACCTCCTAGTCTGATCCAGCCATGAAGGGCAGCAAGTTAGTTTATGTTGACAGCAGTAGTGATAGTGCAGTGTGAAAGGTAAGATCCCAAAGGCAGTGAAACGGCTCAGGATTTTCAATAGTGTTGGGCAGTTCTGTTTCAGTGTTGGAACTCATATTTGACAGCATTTGGCAATTTATATAATTTAGCAAACAATTTTGTTGTAATTTCTGTTTAATCTGCCATTAAAACTTCTACTGCTGGTGGTAGTATTGGGTCAGGCCTCTGGGACAACAGATACAACTATCAGGACAAACCCAAGAAGCCTCCATATATAAATTAGCAAATAAAAGTACTTTGCAAACAGGGGTATTGAGAGGTGAGATGGGATAGAAGGGAAGGAAAATCAGGTTTTAATAAGATAATAGTTTAATAAACCAGGCCACTCCAACTGGTGTTCATAAGGGGTTTGACATGTCTGGCATTGGTGGTATTTGGGCATCATTTGCAGTGGGAGATGACACACTTGGGCTTGGAGGAGTGTAGCGGGGAATGTGGTTAAGTGCTGGCCACTTTGTTGGTACTCTCTCTAAGGAATTTTGAAGAAGTAGCACTTTCTTGGTAGTATTTCTGTCTAGCTTTGACATTCCCCTAGTGATAGACTGGGATTCTTTGACACTTCTCAGCTGATAAGCAACATGTGGGTGCAGAATTCGTCTTAGGGGAGAAAGAGACATGCTAAAGTAACTGCTCAACAAGGCTGTGACTCAGTGATGTGAGCTGAGCACTCTGAGAGCACAGTTTGCTTCTGAGCACTACTCCATGACCAAGACCTCCCTAGCTTTTCAGAGTGTGCATCTATAGATGTATTACAGCCAATTCTCAGTCTTGCTCGCAGTACCCTTTTCAAGAAGGGGTGTTTCATTATAGTCAGAGTACTTGGAAGTGCTTAATTAAGATTATCTGTGCATTTTCGCTTTAAAAGTCTTCATGTTTTTCCAGCATAAGTGGCTTATGATCTTGAATTTGCAGTGTTTAGACTGTTTTACCGAGCTTTTCTTTGCCTGAGGAGTAGATTAAGAAAAGAGAAAGGAGGAAAAAAAGAAGTAATTCTTACAGTCCTAGGAAGGTGCTGGAAATGCTGGTTTGTTGCTGTTCTAAAGAAAATTCGCTGCTACTTTCTTCTTTGGATTGCATCAGTGCCTCTGCAGCTGGCAGTAGAAATTTGATACCTCATTCAAAATAGGTCAGAGCTTTTCTTTGCCTGAGGAGTAGATTAAGAAAAGAGAAAGGAGGAAAAAAAGAAGTAATTCTTACAGTCCTAGGAAGGTGCTGGAAATGCTGGTTTGTTGCTGTTCTAAAGAAAATTCGCTGCTACTTTCTTCTTTGGATTGCATCAGTGCCTCTGCAGCTGGCAGTAGAAATTTGATACCTCATTCAAAATAGGTCAGTCTTTTCCAGAAACTGTGGC
>NW_008660879.1:38533-76550 GCF_000695815.1 Acanthisitta chloris | reverse complement strand
TAGGGAATTGACTGCACTGAAAATTGCAGGAATTGAATTTAAGTTAGATGGCAAGCTCAGAATGAAACTGAAAATGTCAGCTCCAGGGGAGAAAGAATTGTAAAAAAATTGGGAGCTGTAAATACATCTTGCATAGATTGAAGGAAAATCTCTGTGACTCCCAGGTTTAGCCTGGAACTTTCAGAATAATCCTGAAGAACTATAGGTGTTGAACTGCCTCAGATCCTTTTTGGAAAAACACTCTTTAAAGTAATACACCTCACATCAGTTATGAAGTATATTTTTAATGATGAGGAAAGGGTTAATTTGGTAATAGTGGCAACACCTTTCATTGGTGCTGTTCACACATAGATGAACATCTTGTTGCATAGCACAAATAAATTGGAGACTGCAGAGGATGTGGACCCTTGGTTTGAGCAGTCCCTGCAGTTTTGTCACCCTCCCTCAGTGCCTGGCAATTTCTTCATTCTTCGATAACCAGTTATTCTGTGAATGAATCACCAGTTTTCCAGAAGAGCAGCATGAAAGCACAGGGTTACACAAGCCACCTTATTCTAGCTTATGTACTTCAGGAGACTCTTTTGGTCCTTGTCCCTTTATCTTAGCTCTTCTCTACTCCAGCAGCACTGATGCAGGGCAGGCAGTGCCATACTGCATTGCATATGTGAGCTGCTCTGTACCTGACATACAAGGGCAGGAGTGACTTGTACAGGGTCACTTAGAAAGCCCATAGTAGAACTGAGGATTTTAATACAGAATTGTTTTCTCATGTTTACATAGAAAAATGCCTAACAGCAGTTAGACGAAACCTACTGCTTTATAGTAGTTAAATTTCAGAACTTTTGGTTAGTTCTGCATCTAAATCTCTGTGATTCTGCTGTATGTGCCATTGTTTCATTCGACTTTCTGGCTAAGACACCTGATAGATGAGTTTGTCTTGCAAGGAAAGCAAATGGGTCATTCTTTCATAAACACCACAGTCCTAAGGAGGCCTTTTAGAACCATTGACTTTTCATGCTTTGTAGCCTTTTTAATGCCCTGAAAGTGTGTGGTATGGATCAACAGCTGCTGGCTGGGGTTAAACCGCAACAACATGGTAGAAATTGCCTATAATTCACTGTAGAGTTGCTTTGTGTAAGGCTCTGTTTGAGGTCTGAGTCCCATGCAGAAAAAAAGTCAGAGAGTGCCAGAAATACAGTTTTATATAATGGAAATGGCAGCATGAATGTGTAAGCCTGTGTATGTAACTAAGTTGCCCAATTTTCATAAGATATCTGTAATGGAGCCAAGGATTGACTATCCAGAACATTAGTCCAGCAAATTAGCCAAGAGTACAGCCTTTCCCTTCTGAATTACTTCAAAAGCTTTCTCTTTTGAAACAAGCAGTAATTCATGGAAATATTCTCCCACGCAATCTGGGAGAATAGAAGATCAGTCAGGACTTTCTGTGTGGCTGCAAGGGCAGAGCTGTGCTCTAGGAAAGTAAATAACCTGCTAGCAGATGATTTATTGAAGTCAAATAAAATTAATTAAACCAGAATAAAATATTTATATTTTATGCTATAAAAGGAACAAAAGCAGATGAAATGGTTACTGCACATGCTTCAAAATTGTATGGTAAACCTGAAATTTCAGGCCTCTATCTACTTGTCTTTGAGTTGGTGGGTTTTGTCTTCATGGTTCCTGTAACAGCTTCCAACATAACTCTATGTAATATGTATCCCTAACCACCTTTGGAGTAGATCAGAGTGGAACAAGGAGTAGGTCAAAGTGGAACAAGGAATTTCACTGCAAAGTAAGATTGATGTAATCTGTTTTCTATGCAGATCTGGAAGTGTCAGAAATCATTGGACTGAGATTTACTCCTTTGTGGAAAGCCTAGCTGAGAAGTTCATAAGGTAAAGTTTTCTTAAGATGATATTTTAATTTGCTATGTATATAATTTATTTTTTTGTTCAGTACTTCTTAGCAAGTGAAAATCTGCTGAGATGATGTCTGTGACTTGGATCTGGCTTGTTCTTCTGTTTCAGTCCGATGTTGCGGATGTCTTTCATTGTTTTTTCTTCACGAGGCACTACAATCATGAAACTAACAGAAAACAGGCAAGTACTCACCACAGCTTTCATCCAGGAGTACCCTCCATCCCTCCTCTCAAACAGTGAGTGGCCCCAAAACCAGAATTTGGAGGTCTGTCTCGGTCCTTGGTGTGGTACCAACTGAAATCCTTTCCACCATTCTGGACTGGAAGAGGACTTAGAAGGCCTTTGGGTCTCCCATTGCCATTTTCCTTTCAGCCTTATATATAAGAGAAAGGCAGCACTGCACTGTCTGTTCTTTATCACAGTATTTCATGGAAAAACTGTGTTTCCAGTTCAGGATCCAGGTACATGTTTGCTATCCCCAGCTTCCCAAATAAGGGCAGTTTCTGTGGAAGAGATCTCATACCCGGAACTGATGAGCAAAATACTGTATGAAAGTCTCCCAGTGCCATTTGAAGTGACTCAGAGCCCTGAACTTTGCACCAACGTCCAGTTGTACCCCGTGCTGGAGCAGTACCTCACCAGGCTATTGCACCCCTCTCCTGGGCTGCCTGCAGACACACCCATGCCAGAGATGGCTGCAAAGCAAGTGACAGGCTTTGTAAGAAAAAGAATCTGATGCTGGAGCAAAATTCTTGTTGCCACCTTCACAATTAATTTTTTTAAACAAACAAAAAACCCCAAACAAAACCCAAAACAAAAAAAAGCCTCAAACCCCTAAAATAACCCACACCCACAAAAAAAATCCAAAATACAATATAAATCAAAAAAATTTAAATTTAATTTGCCTTATGCCTGCAAGTCTCTGTCATGGTGGTGTTTATAAGTATTTTCTTTCATTTCAGCTTAAAGCCCTCACTTTTTCTCTTATCTGTATGAGAGGGCCTCAGTAGTACAGGGCACCCTATAAATGATGGGGATTCTGGAGCAGTCTTGAGAGAACCACCACTCCCTCAACTTTGTACTCCAGAGCCTCATCCAAAGCCAGAAACCCTTCAGGGCTTTTGCATTTCTGCTGACTCCTGAGTTTTGGCTCAGGTATCCATCATGTACCTTGGTGACAGAACTCAAACTTAATTACTTTTCCCAGGTGGACTTGCCCTTTGCAATATGGAATGTAGTCAGGTACCCTGTGGCAATACATTGAACATGGTATTAGAGTGTCCCCCTTCCTAAACCCCTGTTCTCTGTATGGATCACTGTATGTGCCCTTTTAGCTCATTTTCTACTTTGAAATGGTAAAAATATGCTTTATGCCTTAAGGACAGCCCTAATCCCAGCTCCTCATTTTTACCTTCCTCCCCCATAGGTTCCTGTATTCTCTGTGACTGGGGTTATCCCACCTCAAATTCCCAGTTGCAAAGTGGAGCTTAGAGAGATTCTTGCTATTGTTTTAAAGAAAGGATGCCCCATGGTGCCCAGAGCTGATGTTTGAACTGCCTACATCTTATCTGTTGAATATTTATGCCTTATTTGTGTTCCATTAATATAATGAACACTTGCCAAGGATCAGGGTCTTTTAGTAATCAGTGATTGCTTAAATGATTTTTTTTTTCCCTGAGCAATCCTCTTGGTTAATAGGTATTTATGGAGTAAGAAGCTGTGCAACAGGGTTCATGGTATCCCAGTTCTTCTTTCTCCAGGGAGTAATCCATGCCCCAGGAAGGGTGATCAGTCCTTGTCTAGGCTGGGAAATTTTCATCATTCCCATCTTGTGCTCTTATCTGTTGGCCTCTGTCTTTATAATGGAAAAGTCCTAATCCTAACTGTCCTGATGACTGACTGAATATGGAGTTTTAATTTGTCCCATTTTTGTGACAGGGTCACAAGCTTTTAAACTCTCTTTTGGTCTGCAGTTTGTCAAAGTTTAATATCTGGCATTTGTCTTAATTCAATCTTACCCTGACTGAGAGTATACCAAAATGAGGGAGCAGGAACAATTGGATCCTTAAAATACATTATTCTAACGCTATACCATATGCCTGGTTTTGTGCTCCCATGGATATTTGGCTGAGAAATTGGTGGGTTTTAAAAAAGTCATGGTTTAACCAGTGTTTTAGTTGATATGTGTGCACCCTGTGCAATGTGTTGACAGGGTGCATAATCTAGCTGTGGTACAGGAATATCTCAACAAAACCTGAAAGAACTTTTAATAAAATGTTCCCCTGTTTTGCTGTTTGTGTTTTTTTCAATCCAAAGGGAAGCCATAAGACGAGGGCTCGACATACTTCAGGATGAAGTGCCTGGAGGAGACACTTTCATGCATGAAGGATTTAAAAGGGTACACATCACAGTACCTACTTTCTTTGTTTTATAGATATAAACTTTGCTTGCTTGCTGCTGGTGTACTTAAGAGCTAACAATGTTCTACACTTCATTACAGGCAAATGAGCAAATTTACCATGAAACCTATGGAGGTATGTGTTGTATATTGTTCATGTTAAATATCTGCATTGAAAAGACAGGGGATGTAGTTCATTTATGACCTGCAGTAAACCCACTGAAAGAAGTATTGGAGAAGGCATTGGTGTTATGCAATGCTGCCTTCCATTTTGACTACTTTTAAATGTGTGATTCATGGTTTATTAAGACCAGAGAAGACCAGGGTGATCCCAGATCTGACCAGTGCTGAACACAGACCAAGCCATTACAGCCAAAGCTGCCCATCCTGTACCCAGAGGACAGAAATAGCCAGATTTTCCTGTGCCCTTCTGTCCTGATGCACTCAAACCTGTCTGCTTTGTGTTCCCATGTCCTCATTCTTACTAGTGTAGTTATGAATGCAATCAGCTGAGGTTTTTGCATCAGTGTGAATGATTTGGAATTGGGTTCCGAGTTGTTAAAATGTAAATTTTGACTAAATTTTGAGAGGAAAGCATATTTGTGGGGTTTTTTCTGTGCCTAATTAATTATGCTGAACACTTCTTGCCTGGTTCATGTCGTGGTGTAAGGTTGTTCTCATTTTTGGGCTGATGGTCTCTTTGGAAGATGGAGAAACAGGTCACAGTGCCTTTTCATTAGTATAGGATATGAGTGTAGAGTCTTCAGCAGCTCTGTGTGGTGTCTCAGGCACTTCTGCCATCAAAATCAGGAGTCCTGTAGTGCCCAACTGAAAACTTTTACCTTATTGTAGCATATAGCTATGAACTAATAAACTGTTCTGCAAGCTGATTAGGAAGGAAAAAGGAGTAGATGAGATCTGGATTTATAAGCTAAATTTTCAGGGAAGAAAAAGTGTTAAAAAGTAAAAAAAGAAAAAAAATCTCAGTTTTTTCCAGCCTTTTTCAAGCATGCTGGGCAGAAGAAAGAAAAAGGAGTCGGAATCTAAGCTATTTTTTCCCTGCAAGTTGCAGTTCATTTTTTTAAGATGTATGTCTGTGTCTGACATGACATGGGGACAACTGCGTGGCATAAGAAACCTGTCAGAAGTAATCAGACTTTAATTTCTGACAGTATGGGGGAAGACACTTGAAATTGTAACAGATTGTTTTGAAAAAATAACAAATACTTCTCTGAAAGTAACATGTATGTGTATTAGTTACTTTGCTTAAGAACTGTGGACTCAGAACAGTTGGTTGAACCATAGTTTGCACGTTAATCCAGTTTAATTTTGTTAACATGTTTCATTTTTCTATGTACATGGTATTCTATACTGCATTACCTATATAGATATCTGCAGTCTGCACAACCTTTTCATTTAAGCTTAGATGGGATATGAAATATCACAAGACATGAATTTTCTGTAATGAACCTGATCTTAAGGTTTTCACATGCTTAGAATTCCTATGAATTTCGGTGGAAATTCTTGTTGCTTGAGAAGTATAGGACTAACTCCCTTGTAGAAACTCATTTCATGCCATGTTCAGTGAGGCTGCTCTTTGAAAGTCTGATGAAGAGGAAGGTAGGATAGCAGGAAAACTACTTTTGCAGAGGTATCTCTTACCACATCTCTTGACAAGATTCATCTAGAGACAAGTTTGTCAAGAGAAGAGAGGAAATTTCTCCTTCTCTGCAGATCCATTTTTTAAGTCCTCCATGTGAAAGGTCTAGATGTAATCTTGGTAGGTGCTATACAGAACAGAAAAGTCTGTGCATGGGCTTTGCTGGAGCAGTACTCCCTCTGCAGTGATGTTAGTGATATGAAGGTGCACAGGCTTACTGTGTGCTTTGCATTTGGCCTTCAGCTGGCAGATCACCAAGTCCATACAAATCAGGCTGTGAGTCTGACCTTATGGTCAGACTGCAATCTGTTAACTGTCCTCCATGCAGGAGTTCGGACTGCTAGTGTGATTATTGCTCTGACGGATGGAGAGCTGCAAGACGTTCAGTTTTATTATGCAGAACAAGAAGTAAGTCACCTTCATGTTTATCCAAACTACCTTGTATCAGACTTGTAGGCATTCACTGCCAGCTCCACTGATTATATGCATTTGCACTTAATGACAATGTTTTTTTTAGGCCAACAGAGCCAGAAGCTTTGGAGCTATTGTTTATTGTGTTGGAGTGAAAGATTTCAATGAAACCCAGGTAACTTTGCTTTCTTCTTGTTTTGTTTTTCTGTTATACTACTGCACAAGTAGCAGCATCAGATGAAGGCATTTATTTAATTACTTGAGGCATAAATCATTTCGTGTCACTATGATGTCTTTTAGCAAGTATGAAAGGGCCTGGTTTTGTTCACTGTAAATTTGTTTTCCTCATGATTTATGATTGTCTTTCTTTGCAGCTGTCAACGATTGCTGACAGCATCGATCATGTTTTTCCAGTTAAGGGAGGCTTTTATGCCCTGAGAGGAACCATTGATTCAGTAAGTTGGATATTCTGAAACCCAGAAAAGGGCACCCTTTGCTGCATTAATAAAGCATAGATAAAAATAGTTTACCAAAAATGCCATTATCTTAATCTTTTAGATTCTCAAGAAATCTTGCATTGAGATCCTAGCGGCTGAACCATCCAGTGTTTGTGCAGGAGGTAAGTTTCCACAAGAACAGTGTGAAAAGGGAAATGAATGACACTGATGAAATGTCAGTAACTAGCTAATGTGGTATTGGAGCTGAAGCCCTTGGATGTGTTAGAGCATCCTCTCAGGCCATGGCTAAAGCACTGCATGTTCCTTCTCACCTTGAGAAATACATTGTGCCAATAAACATGTAGATGCTGTGACTGAGTACCAGCTTGGATAGTTGACAGAGGTAGCACTCAGGGAGTTGGGGGTGCCACTTTTTAAAAATCTGAGAGAGAGAGACAACAAAAGTGATGTAAAGCCAGACTGACAGAGGTGGTTCAGGGTCTAAAGACAACATCCCACAAATTTCTGGACAGACTGTGTTCGTGGGATCCGTTAGGACTTGTCAGCACTTAGAACAAGATTTTGCAAAACATTTACAGAAATTTCAGGTTTATTGACGCAAATATAATTTACTGCAGAAGCCAAGATACCTCTTGTGTTTTACAAACTATTGATGTTTTATTTGTTTGCAGTGAAAGAACCATTAGTCTGTATGGTAAACATGGAGGATACCCAGAGGAGCTGTTGATAATTTCATGCCTTTCATGTCTAGTATATTTAACTTGGATTTGTTCTGGTTTATGTTAGCAATTCTCTTGCTGTGTTTTTGTCTACTTAAGAGGCTATTGCAGTAGAGTAAGAGTGACACCATAAGTTTGCTGGAAGGTACAGTTTATAGCATGGGTATTTAGCTCTGGTGTTACTGTCTTGTATTCATTTCCTTATACAGTGTAAAAATGAGCACATAAAAATAAAATAGCAATGATGCATGAACGCTGACCTTGAAAACAGATAAAAATAGAAAACTCAGGAAAAATCTGATAAATATCACAGGGAAGAGAAATTGTTCACTCTCCATTTCCACATGCCGATCGCAATATGATCCTGCCCTATATATTTCAATTTAAAGTGAAATATCCTTTTATCATTTGAATTACTCCTAAGTATATAATTGTGGAGTAGATACTTGTGGTAAAATCTTATCTGTGGAAAATCTAAAAAAGGAATGATTTTACTTTTAAAAGTCTTGTGGAGCTGATTAAAAAACCCACCCAGTTTTAAAGCTTTGACATTAAAGCTGTCTTTATTTCACAGAGATAAATTCTTTCCTATTTTTGCTTGCTTATACCTGGCAATTTTTTGTGAAACACCTTGTTGCAATCTTTCCTGTTCAACAAAAATTCACTTAGCTACATGAAAACGTGAGTGTTCCAATAGGAGAGATTTCAGTAGTATTGTTGTAATTGTTTGGAACAATGTTAAAAGTATTAGAAAGTTGAACCTGAAGTCATTTTTTTTTTTTTAAATGGAGAATTGAAAATATTTTTTGGAGTAATTGAGAAAATAAATTTTCAAGTAAACATTTTCTTTTCAAAAATTAACGTATTTCAGGAAAAAGAGTAAAGGTAGGGTTTTTTTTCCCCAAAGGATAATGAGTTCAAACCACTTAATTTTTTTACCAGACTTTACTAGGTAACTAGTTTATTACAAATGTGATTAAAAATTGGCAAGTACACTTTAAAAATAGTTTGCCCTTAAAAAAACCCACAGTATTCTTGCCTTACTTAAGTTTGTAAAAGCTTTTTGTTGTTTTCATGGCTTTCATGTAAGACCAATACAAATTGGGCAGAATCAGTTTCTTTGTATTGCTGCTGATTCAGCAACATACTAGCACTAGTTTCACTTATAGTCTGAGGTTTGTTCTGTCCCTGTTGGCAGGGCAAGGGATGGCACATGGTGGAGCATGGTGCTTCTAGTCCTGCAGGCCATCGCTGAAATGAACTCCTGCAAGAGGTTTTACAGCATGAGACTACAAATACTAACATTTGTGCTTGGCTTTATTATCCTTTATTATACAACTCGCTTCAGCATAGCCAGGGGTTCATCTGTACAGCTGTGTGCACCACTGTCTCCTGGAAGGAATCTCCTGGGATTTAACAAATCATTTCATGGTTGTGTGAATCCAGATCCTGAATCCAGTTCACCAGGCAATCAGTTATAGTTCTACTCTATGTGTAATGGATTTATTTTTTTAATGTACGTCATTTGGACTTCAGTGCAAAAAATACTGAAGCCTATGAAATAATGTCAGAACTTTAATGCTTTTCAAATTTAGGTAATTACTATAGTTTACTGATAATGTATAATTAAAGGTATATAGCCATTAAATCCTGTATCAAAAAATACATATATTCTTGCATGGTGTATATACACACTGACTGAAAATTAGACCATAACATTTTCTAGAAATTCAACATTCCTTCCCCTTTTTTTCTAAGTTAGAAATTTTGTTTTGTTGTTGTTTTGTTTTGGTTTTTTTAAATATGTAATGGAAATTTATATTTCAAAATTATGATTGGAAAATAGTAGACTTTGGAAATAATGTAATATATTATTACCTTATCCAGCAAAGATGCTTGCCTGTTTACAGCCTTAAAATGTGGCTCTGTGCTTTTTATGTGAAACTTACCTGAGTGAGGAGATGATAACTGGTTTACTTTTTATTTAGCATTGCTAATAATTTCTAAAATCTGGTGTGAGATCATTAGGGTTTGCGTGGCTCAGTGTAAGCCACTCATGACCAGTCTGACCCACTCCTTGTAACTGCTCTCATCATTATTAACGTATTGGTGATTACTGGTGATCTTGGCTTCGTTTTTGAGTTGCCAGAGGTTTAGCAAAATGCTGATGGAACGATTTCCATGTGGTGACAATTCCAGTTGGGACTCTGGCTCCCTGTGACGAAGCTATCTGGCAAGTCCATTTACAAATTGATCTCGTCATATTGTGACAGCTATCTGATGCTTAATGTTTTTTGACCCTGCAAATTCATCATCCCCAATGTGGAGCAATGTAGTTGGGTCCTTCCTGTTCCCTCTGATTTAAACTGACCAAGACATGCAGCCTGTAAACAGGCTATCAGTGCAGAATCGGAGGTGCCTCATATCCTGTTTGACAGCATCATTGCTTTGATTATGTTTACGGTACGCAGATGTGATTGAAAGGTTTTGTTGGATGTGGCATCCTACTGGCCACATCAACTACCAGGTGTGGATGCAAGCAGTCAGCTTCTCATCAGAGGCAGAGAAGCGAAGCCGACAGCGCAGCCAGCGCACACCAGCTTCAACCTACCATCTCGCTGCCAGCGCCGCCCGGTTATTTCAGTGCTGACCTTTTTCCCTTCGCTGTCTTGTCAAAAGCTACAATCTACGATCTGACAGTAACGAAGGAAGAAAAGGACGCAGCCAGAGCCAGGGCGCAAAATTAAATGGAATTAGCCATTTCAACAGACCATCATCCAGAGCACGTTAATGCTCCGGAGCAAGCGAAGGGATGGGCTTAACAACAGCACCAAATCCAGTACCAGCTGTTTACGTTTCCCTGCAAGTCTGGAATATTGTCAGCTTGTGTTGGTGGACAGGTTACTACCCAGTCACTTGTTCAAAACTGACTCTGCAGAGTGGCAGTCACAGTGAAAAGAAGGGCAGGAGAGGTAAACTGTCTTGACAAGGCTAAACTTCTAGATGTAGCTTTTACCTCTGATGTCTTGTCTTGAAAGTTTCTTACTTGCTGCATCTTTTTAAAGCCACTGAAACAACTACCAGTTAAGCCTTTGTGGTTGCTGCCTTTTAAGACCATTAGTTCAGAAAACAGGAAAAAATCTAAGTGCAGTTTTGTTTCAGCAAACTGCTTTTACAATATAAAATTGAGGGCGGAAAGAAATTACCATCTTGGCTGGATGTTGAAGTCACTGTGGAGTGGGCTGGCTACAAGCAAGCCTGGCAATGTGTGGTCCTAGGCAGGTAATTCTGGTGGGTGAGCAGAGGCTCAGTTGCCCTCAGGGCTGGCCATGACTCTCAGCTCTGCTGGCAAAAAAAGGGATGCTCATCAAGAATAACTCTCAGTATATCAACTGGGTTAGATGTGGAATGGCTCAAGGCATGAATCTGACTAAGAGTAACTCAAGATTCTTACTGGAGTAAGAAGTAGAGGAATCTGCCCTACAGTCCATTTTAATTTGTTTTAAGAAGTGCCCTCCATCCCCAGTGAGAATCAGGAGGTATAACCCTTCCCATAAAAAAGATGCTATGAAGATGCCAAATTCTGATGCTGGACTTGTGCATTTGGCTCTTGGTGTGCTCAGTGAGGTCTCGAATTTTGTCACCTTCCTTCAGCAAGGTGCCAAATGTGTTTCATTTAAATATGCACTCCAGTAGATATTTTCTTTATCTTCTCCCAAAATACCTTCTCTGCTTCCCATGTGCCTTGCAGCCTGTGTCAGTTCAGAGCTCTGCTCTAAGGGCAAGTTACCATGATGAAAACAAGGGTGTGAGTTTCCAGTGTTTGATGATAATTTGTCTATGCCCTTGTCCAGTTCACCTGAAGTTGCATTAGGCCTCAATGCAATGAGAATGGCAATGAGGGAGTGTTTTTGGCAAGAGCAAGTTGTGTGTATGGAAAAGTTAAAGCACTCCACATCCTCATGCTGACTTGCCTTGCAGTAACATGATAATGAAAAGCAGAGAGATGAATCTGAATATGTATTTCAGCCACCTTTGGGCCTCATGTAGTGTTGTCCTATAACAGTTCCTTCCTCCAAAGCATGCAAATGACATGGCAGTACATTGTATGAAATGTTATTAAAAACCAAATCTCTTATCACTAAAAATCATGTACTACTCCCCTCAATCCTTTCAGCATTGCTTTGCTCTCCTTTTTAGTATGTTGGTCAAAGTGTAAATGATAGTGCAAGTGGACTTGTTAATGATTGCTGCTAGTGGAGAACTATGTAGTTTATTCCTATTTTTCTATGTGAAGCTTGAAGATTAATTGATCTTGTGTTGTGCTGGTATTCCCCTTCTGTTGGACTGGTCTCAAGTGCTGCTCAGAGGCTGATGTAAGAGCCCTGTGGAGGATTCAGCTAAAGCTGGAGATTTATGTGTGAAAGTGCAACTCCTGTACTTTGCCTTGCTGTGTGACAGGGATCTCAGCTGTCAGCTGGATGATTGTGTGCAGCATCAAAGGGAGTTTCAAAAATACATTTGGGACAGAACAAATTCATAATATGTCTACTTGCCTGCATTAAAGGTGTTATCTCTGTGGTCAGTGTACCAGTCATAACGTATTTTTGCCCTAGAGGGAAGTTTCTCTTGCCACTTCCCTTCCTGGTGCATCTTGTTTCTAGCTTGGCAGTTCACCCAGTGAGGAAGGGGTCTGCAGCTCAGGGTTGGGCTCCACCTGTGCACAGTCAAAGGCTGGGAAGAACAGCAGTTGTGTTTATTTCAAAACACAACTTTCAAAGCTTGCTGTGGAGAAGCTGAGAAACCGAAGCCAGATTTCTTAATACTTTTCTTCCTCAAGTTACCTTTCCTTTCTCTAACTGTACTGGGCATGGTGACTCCAGGGGCTTTCATGATAGACACTCAGCTGGTGTTACCACTGCTTGTCTCTATTCCTTCTCTTCTCCTGCATGCTAATTCCAGCAGATGCTCAGCCAGGCAAGTCACCTTACTGATCTCTCTGGCAACAAACAGTTATTTTCCAGGTGTGTGAGCAAGGTCTGTGCACTGCAACACGATCACTGGTGTCAACAGTGGAGGACGTGCAGCTGGGATCTCACATCTGACAGCACCCTTCCTAGATTGGCTTTGGTCAAATACAGAACTCCTCTGTCAGTAGAAAGACTATTGAAAAGTTTGCAAAAAAAAATCCCCCAAGAACCAACCCTAACCCTGCTTAAATGAACAAATCATAGTTACTTATCACAATAATGATAGAAATCACAGGTACCTTCCTTATCAAAACTAAAGCAAACAGAAGTTGTGGTAGGTCTCTTCTTGTGCCACTGGTGGTTTCAGCTACTGGGGCAGGGATGTGGGGGAAGAGCCCAAAAAAATAGCAGAGTCTGGGTCCTTAGATATTCCGACGCAGGACAAGTGCTAGTGGGGCTGTGCATGGACTCAGTTTTTGTATAGGCAGGAGGACTGTGTTTTTCCAGGTTTTGTACCAGATGCAAAGCTTTCTGTCTGATTCACAGTGGTTTTAGGAGGGGAGTCCTGTCTGTCAGCATCTGCCCAAATAGAGCTGCTGCTGAAAGCCTAGTGCCATCTGCCAGGAAGCTAGGAGGAAGGACCAGTGCTTATGGTTAGCAGAGGCATCTGTCCCAAAAGCTGTGGTGGAACCATGAGGTAACATCAGTCAAGTCAGATGTTTGCTGTGGCACCTTTAAGGCATTGGGGATCTGTTTTGTGCTTGTGAGAGCCAACTTGAGACAAAGAGAAGACTCTGTGAAGCATTAATGCCACTCCAGCACTATTGGCCATTGCTGCTGAATAGGAAGAGTGTCAGTTTGAATGTTTTGGTTTGGTCTTAGGGCAGAGAACAGACATTGTCATGTTGTGATTCAGGTGACTCTGAACAGAAATGCTGTATTTGAGTTATTTTTCATTAATAATCTTTATTTTTCCTTTCAGAATCTTTTCAAGTTGTGGTAAGAGGCAACGGCTTTTATCATGCAAGAAATATCGACCAGGTACTCTGCAGCTTCAAGCTCAATGACAGCCTTACTATCAGTAAGTTTACAGCCTGCTGGATCCCAGTGGCCCCTGTGACTGTGTCACCTCATGGGACATAGGCCAACTCTTAGCCGTGTTGAGGGGAGTCCTTGTAGCAGATGTGGGGAGGAGTTAGGTAGATATCTACACCTAAAAGTAGCTTGAAATTCATCCTTACTCAATCATGTGACCTGTGGGCATTGTGTTGTGCTGTGAGTGCTTCCCTGGGGCATGCTGCTGCACAATGAAGTTCAGCATCATTGTAGTGATGCATATGGGTCACACATACAGCCAGAGAGGACTGGGCATCAGGTTTTAAGACAGAGAATTACAATTGCTTACTGTTCCCTCCCAACAAAAAGAAATAATGTTATCTTGATCCCCTGATTATATATTCAGAGTCCTTCAGGACACACTTGCCATAAAGCCAGACCCTTCCAGGCCTGCTCTGTTCTTCTCTGATGCCAGTTGCTGGTCTCATTGCAGAGAGTGTGTAACATGGAAACTCCTTGTCATTGCTGTGCTGAACAGGGTCTTTTGTGTGCTGTCTCAGCAGCCAGGCAAAGGACTGAATGGCCAAAGAAGGTTGAGTGTCCAGTTTCTCAGCAGTCCTCTCTTATTCCTGAGAAGCCCTGTATGTCTGGCAGGGTGAAGCATGGTGTGGGGAGGGGAGCTTTGCTCCTTTTCTGTATATACTACCCTTGTTGGCTGAGCACAGTAGAGGCTTTCATATCGTGTCGTGGCCAGACTGGTGCCTTCCCTAGCAGTGAATTCACTTAAAAGAGGAAGTACATGAATCGCTCCTTCTTTTCCCATCCTAGTTGCCTATGTGGACACTGCATTAAATCAACCCTGGTGGTCTTGCTCTTATTCCACTTACAGATGCCTTTTGCCAGGGATTTGTTTCTTGTGGTTTATCTGTTCAACAGACTATTTGCCTTTTCGTCCTTGTCCCTAATCTACTAGCACCTTGACTGAACTTCGCACAGTGAGTGCTGTCCTGGGCTAGGAAATAGGCAGGAGGAAATCTACCCTGATTCCATTCCAACTCCATGCTGTGTTTAACTCGAGTTAGCTCTGCAACAGATGTTGTGATGAGATACTGATCTATGCTGGCTGGCTTTTTGTCCTTAGGCTGGCCGTAAAACATACCACTATAATTTCCATGGCCTCATCACTGCCAAGGCAGGTGTCATGGTTTAACCCCAGCCAGCCACTGAACACCACGCAGCCGCTTGCTCACTCCCCCACCAGCAGGATGGGGGAGAGAATCAGAAGGCTAAAAGCTAAAAAAACTCATGGGTTGAGGTAAAAACAGTTCAACAGAGAAAGCAAAAGCTGCATACATAAGCAGAGCAAAACAAGAAATTAATTCACTGCTTCCCACAGGCAGGAGGTGTTCAGCCATCTCCAGGAGAGCAGGGCCCATCACGTGTAAGGGTTCCTTGGAAAGATAACCTCCATCACTTCAAACGTGTCTCCCTTCCTCCTCCTTCTTCCCATTTTATATACTGAGCATGATGTCATATGGTATGGAATATCCTTTTGGTCAGTTTGGGTCACCTGTCCCAGCTATGTCTCCTCCCAATCTCCCATGCACCCCCAACTTCCTTGCCAGTGTGGCAGTATGGGAAGCAGAAAAGGCCTTGGCTCTATGTAAGCTCTGCTCAGCAACAACATCTCTGCCTTATCAACCCTGTGCCATGCACATATCCTAAACATAGCCCTATACTAGCCACTGTGAAGAAAGTTAACTCCAGTTCAGCCCAAACCAGCACAGTAGGGAAATGAGTTTTGTCTTCAGGTGTGCTTGGAGTGGGTGAAGCATGAAGGAACATCTCTTACATCTGTTGTTATTTCTGTAATTTTTTTCCTAGCTAAAAAGAGTAAACAATAATCAACCTGTTATTCACTTGGGTTAGACTCTTATGGACCAGTCTTTCTCTGGGTTAGCACCATAGTTGTTTTGTTGGCCATTCAGAGCTAAGCTACAGTGATGGGTCTGCTCTTGGGCCTCAGCTTATACTCTCGAAGTGTAGTGGCATTACAGGATTACTGCTGGGCCTCCTGTCTGTGTTCATGGGACTTGGCTTTCTGGATGTGACTTTTGAAAGCAACAGATTTAATACTGCTGACTCTTGGAGCAGTGGAATGCAAGATGGTGGGAAAACAACCATGGCCTTTCTTTTGACTTTGCCTGCAACAAACCCTTTAAAACTTAGACTATTTGCAGATGATGCTGCCACAGAGGAGGGGGGTTGGGTACAGGAGACACAACTAGTGCAGGGTAGGTCCTCATGGTAACATCAGTCATGGCCCCTCTCTGCCTGTCTCCTGTATATAACCAACCATGGGGGGTTTTTGTCTCTAGTATCTGTCAACTTCTGCTCTACCCCATCTCTGTCCTCCCTGTTTGCTGGGCTCAAACAGTGCAGCCTTGGCTTCTTCTGTATGTGTATGTGTTTGGAAGTGGGAAGACAAAAGTTGAACTCTAAACTTTTGACCCCTTGAGTAACCCAAGGTGTCAGAGTATTCAGTATGGATAGAAGGTACATGTGCTTTTCAGATACACATGATGAATATTGCTCAAACCTCACTTTCATGTGGCTTGATCACTGCTGTCAGGAGCAGAGATATGCTTCCATTTCTTGGCTGTGATATCTCTAGCCTGATAACATTACGTTGGCATCAGCATGAATGGTCATCCTAGTACTTGGCGTTGTAATCAGCACCATTGGGGAGTACTGGTACTTGCCAGTATACTGATCTGTGGTTCCTATTGGTGTCAGTGCTTCTCCAGGACCATTTCTGTTTTTCATTCCTGATAGTTATATTCATTTCTTTTCAGATGAAAAGCCGACTTATGTTCATGATACTTACTTACTTTGTCCTGCACCAGTGATAGAAGATGCTGGACAGTAAGTATTGCTTTCCAGTACATGTGAAGAGAAAGTGGACTTCTGGATGAGGATGTCATCACTGAGCCAAAGGCTCAGAATTTTGTCTAAAGTATCAAGCTAATAAATCTGTGTGTCAGATTGTGCCAAATCCTTTCCTAATATGAGCCAGCATAGGTCTGTTCAATGTTGGGTCTTTAGCACAGTTTAACCAAAGGCCTTGTTGGACCACAGCCCCATATCATAGAATAGTGATTCTTCCTCTATTTCTGTATCCTCTTTTGTCAAACCAAAAGGTAATTAAATTCTAGGCCAACTTTTGTTTGAAACAAAGTGTTTGATTTGAATTCCTTTGCTGCTGTTGTAGATGTTGCTTCCTGTATTTTGCCCTCCTCTGTCTAGTGTTGGTCCTGCAGGTTCCTGAAAGACATAGCACAATGCCCTACCTTCCCCTAGGTGGTCTTGGGGCTGCTTAAATCCTGTACTGGGGCTGAGGGTGAATGCCTCCTTCCTCTTTTCTATTTGTGCATGAGGGAAATTCGTTTGGTGGGGTTTTGTCTGTTACTTTTTCCCCCCCAATTTTTCCCCCCTTTCTCTGATACTAGAGGATGGCTAGGGGCTAGGGCCATATTCCTCTCTAATTTCACTGTCAATTCAGTGTTTTTACCCTTAACCTCAGTGCAAGTATTCTGGATTTGCTTGGAAATGAAAGAAAACATTCTGGTTTGTCAAGCTATAGAAAGGGTCTAAATGTAAAAAAGTCTTAGTTTCTTGTGCTATCTAGGGTAGTATTGTAAATGTCTGAGATGTTATGTTATGGCTCACTGTCCTAGTGCTCTTTGCCCCAGGTGAAATGGAGGGTTTTTAATAAAGAGCATATGCCCCAGCTCCATTAAGGCAACATAAAAATGGTAGCTCCTGGGCAAGCAGATAGACAAATGCAGGTAAACACTTGAAGCCATGAAAATGCCTTGACTCAGCAGGATGTGCTGTCTGTGCATGTTCATGAGCCAATGGCTAAAACAGAGCCAGAGTAAAGGTAACAATGGGTATAAATATGACACTAAAAATAAGTGTATCTGTTTGTGCTTTAGGGTGGTTTTCCTACAAGTCAGCATGAACAACGGGCTAACATTCATCTCCAGCTCTGTCAGCATCACCAGCACACATTGTGTAAGTAATTGCAATGGGGCTTGACAGAGAAACCATGAGACCCTGGAAAGAGACAGTGGCTCTTCAGGCAAAGCCTCCTTGAGTGAATGTGAGCCCTCTGCAGCTTCTACATCACAGCAATTGACCAGGTCCCAGCAGCTTTTGAAAAACAATCAGGGCTACTTAAGATTCAATTGTGATGGATGATGGATAGGTCATGATAGATTTCCTGAATAAAAAATCTCAACAAAAGGCACACTGCCTGTTCCTACCTCAGGAAAGGGATCCTCAAAGCTAGGATCTGACTGGAAGGGGATCTGAGAAAATGAGGGAAGGAGCATCAGGAAGCAACAGCCCATTGAGCTTTGGGATCCCTTATGGGATCTGAAGTGAAAGGCACAACTGTTAGGACTTGGATCTGGAAGGGCTACAGAATTAAAGGTCTTCTAAACTGATACAGTTACTTTTTGGTTGGAGCTTACAGCATTTGTTCTTAGACCATCTTATTTTTAGTTTTTTTTTTTACCTTTACACTTTGCCTTTACTAGTTTGGGATTTGCTAAGGTGCTTTTAGAGTTTTAGTGACAGGGTCTGGTTGCCTTTTCTCTTGGTGTCATGGGGGATGACCAGAAAGAAACAGAAGCCTCAGATCCTGAAATGAGTGTCTTAATAAAATGCTGCTGCTCATTGCAGCCTAGAGAGAATGTGCTGCTGCAGGACACCGATGGCTGGGAGCAGGAGCATCTCGTGGTCTAAAAGACCAGGCGGAGTGTCAGGGACAAACAGCTGGAAGTGATCCTTTATCAAAATTGGATTTTTAGAATCAATCAAAATTAAGAAGCTGACTACTAGATAAGCAGTTGTCTTCTTTGCCTTGCAGTAATAATAGGCAATGCCCATAGCTAGTGCAAGCAAGTACAGTAACTAAAGATATGACCTTCTGCTTGTGGCCTAAACCAAGTTGGCTGAAGTACCTAATAGCAAACAGTCTGTATCAAACTTGAGCTTTATTGTTATTAGCGTCAAAAGGACTTTTATAGCCTATGCCAAATGCTGTCATATTGGTTTGTAATCATTGTTGGCCATTTTGACAGCTGCAGAACAGAAGGGTAGGAATGCAGATAGAGGCAGTGATTGGAATTTGCAAATCTTGTTTTCTGATGTTTTCAGCAATGAAGGTGTGAAATCTCACACCAGGTTGCTAGAATAGTCTGGGTTGCAGGGACCCAATTTAGCAGAGATGTGTTTGCTGCCTTACCTGATTATTTTTATTTTTTCAAAACTTTCCTCTGTATTTTCTATACTCAGGACTGATTTTTTCACATTTTATTCCACTCTTTTACCTCAGGTACAATAAAACCTTTCAAGTCTGTAGAGAAACACAAGTGTTAACTGGTGCATTTAGTTACCCATATGTAACCTATTTCTGATGAAGACTGAAGTCTCAGCCCTAGCTGGGGTTCCTAAAGGCCAGAGCATGGATGGAGGAAGTTTTTCCTCTTGGTAGCCTTAGGATAAAGAGAGGAATTCAATCACCAGTCCTGTCAATCTGACAGTTTTTGACCAGCCTCTTGCAGATTGAATGTGAAGGAGGCAAGAAGCCTGATTTGCAGCTGGTACAAAAATACTGTCTTGATCTAGTTGCATCCTATGAGTAGGGAGGTTGGCAGTTCAGTTTCCAACTTTGTCTTAATTTCATGCATTTTCACTCCTCATTTTAGAGACTCCCTCCACTTCCTTTCCTCTCCTGTTTCCTTTTCTGTGGGTGGCAGTCAGCTGGCCTGCTCAGCTCTCCTCCCCAGCTGGTCCTTCTGTCCTTTCTGCCCAGTAAGTATCTTCACTTAACTCCTAAAGCCTCTGTGTGGTCCCTGTGCTTATTTCTGTTCAGCTGCATGAAGTCTGTGATTTTCTTTTCAAATTCCAGCTTCACTATGATGCTTTGTATAATTAAAATCATTAAAAGAAGACTCTTTAGCTTCTTGCTGCCAGCAGCTCCTGGGCTGCTGCTGGCAAATGTCTCAGTGATTTATATGTGCAGTTAGCATGGGAAAAATGATGCCTGGGAACAAAGGCTACAAAACAAGGAGGTAATGTGTGTTTGGAGTAATAGTAGCAGTGGTGCAGCACTGGTACTATGCTTGGATTTGTTTTTAAGGAGTGCAGCAATACCTAAAATTAGTCTTGATTTTTACTCACCCTTTCCTCAGCAAACTGACTTCACTATGAATTCATGCCTCTTCGAGTATCTGCTTTCTAGGTGTGTTAGTGCTTCATGGGACCATAGGAGGGCCAGAGAAGGGGGACTGTAGCACTGAACTGCAGCTGGGTACCATGTCCTCTAACAGGACTTTGAGCAGGGAATCTGGCACATGTCACAGCCCTCCAGCTGCTCCCTGACTGATGGAAGGTGAGCTAAATGACTTACCCCAAAATAGGTCAGTTTGTTGCATCTATAACAAAAAGCCTCAAAAGAGTGGAGGGATGATGATGTGTGACACAGATATGGGATACTGGGTTACCTGCCTAAAAGCATGGAGCAGGAGCTGTGTTTGTGTTAGTCCCTTACTGAATGTCAGTCCTGACAGCTCTAGGATTTGGCCTGAGAAAGAATCCAAGTCAGTCCCTCAGAATCTTACCCAGACTTTCCAAAGCTCTTATCAGCTGGTACTTTCTTTTCTACCCTCAGCCTTTTCATTATCTGAGGGGAAAAACAAACGCACTTAGAGCAGTGAAGGGAATGCCTGTGGAAGGAAGGGACTAAGCACTGGTTTCTGGTATCATGTGAATTCAGCAAGTAATTCAGCAAGATGCAATAAGTTAAATCTCATGGACTTTATCATCCATAAATCTTCTTTTGGATTTGCTTACATTCTATTTATCCTCTCACCTATCCTTCTTTGAAAATCCTCTGGCTTCCTCTCTAGCCAGCTCCTATTCCCCCAGCCTGATTCACAGACCTTTCTTCAAGCTCTTCCTAGTTCCAGGTTCTCCTCTAGTTTGCTGCCAAGTTTTGTCTGTTTTTGATAGCCCTGTTGCTGGTGAATTGAACCCCTTCTCAAATTCAAAATATCTACCATTGAAGAGATTTCTTTTCCCAGTATAAAAGAAATAGCTGGAGCACCACAACTAATCTTAACATCATTCCATAACCCAGTACAGTCCAAGGATAGAACATGCCCCAGCATGCCACTGCCCATTTGCAACAAAGGTTTACTTTCCAGAAGCCATGTGTTTTGTATGTTCTGCAGGACCCAAGCAGCATAGGAAAACCTCATTCCTGTAGTGATCAGAGCAATACAGAGTTAATACCTCTTCTGAACACACTGACATGAAGTGCTCCAAGTGCAAAGGGTCCATCAAGATTTACACAGAAAAATCAGAGCTGTGATTCTCTTTGGTTGCCTAACTGCTCTGAAAAGCTAATTTAAAGTGTTAACACTTGAAATTATTTTGTTTCTAGTAGTTTTAAAGAAAATTTAACTTCATTATGGAGGTAGACCCATAGCTATCTATCCCCAGAGTCTCATTGTTCTGTGTAGAGATCAATGGAATCTAAGAATCAGAAACACTTAAGATAATGGTTACAGCATATCATTAAAAATAGTTAAACCATCCCTAAGAGGCATACCAGGAACCAACAGCATTTATGACTAGTCTGCATAACCACTCAGGCTGGGGTTTTGTGTGCAGTGTGAGTCAATAGGCAATACAGGCAGGTTTGGGAGCTGATGAGGCTGAGCAAGTAAGTTGTGCTGTGTTTTGTGGTACTGACATGCAAACAGTTACCCATAAGGTCATAGCTCCAATATTTCCAATTATCTGAATGTCAGCATTTGCTTGTTCTGCATCTCTAGTGATGAAAAGTTACTCTGCACACCTGAGAGTCTGTGGTCATGTAGTTTGCAATGCTGCTCAGTATTAAGGGACCTCTTAGAACAGAATAGGTTGTATATAAGTTTAACACTCTTGAATCCAGTGGGCTATAAACATACCAGAAATTCATGCATAAATTATACATATACATACCACAAACAGGAGATACTTCTCTGAATCATGACTTCAAATACAGATTTATCACATCAAATACTGATGTGACCCTAATTACGATAGTGATTGACAGCATAATCTACTTGAGACCTTGCAATGAGGGAAAACTGTCTCTAAATGTGTAACTTCAAGGCTCGTGGCTCCTTTGAGACATAAACAGATAACTCAGAAGTAATCATCTTGTTTGCAGCTGACTGGGACCATCCTTTTCATTGCTCTCCTGATTCTCTTTCTGCTACTGGCTCTGGCTCTTCTGTGGTGGTTTTGGCCCCTTTGCTGCACAGTGGTAAGTATTTTTTTACTTTATTGGCTTGTTCTCATCTATTCTCTGCAAGAAACACAGAGAGAGTGTTGGAGTGGGTGGTTAACTTTGCTTCAGAAAAATGCTGTCCCATTTGTAAAGCCCTGATTCAACAAATTGTTTAAAGTGCTTGTTGAAGTCACTCTAGCCTGGGTTTTTGATTGTTTAAAGGCCTATGTGATTTTTACACTGAATGAGAAGTTCAAGTGAGCTTGTGAATGTGGCTCAAGTCTCCTTCAGACAATCTTTGAAACCTGGAGCGGAAAAGTGTAATAGATTTGATTTACTAATGTGTGCATAAGCTGTTATGGTCCTTTCTAAAGGGAAGAATTAGGGGGTTTTGGGGGGGGGGGGTTGTTGGTCAGGATTTTTAGAAACCTATTCAGAGATTATGTGTTAATATCTTTGCACCAACTTGGTAATTGTGTGGTATTCTTTTGTGCAGAACTACCAGAATATGGAGCAGTACTATGGTTTACTTACTAGAGCACTTTTTGGCTAACCAGATAGTTCAGTGGTATGGATTTAGCATCTCATCTGGATTTATTTTATGCCCACTGAAAGCAATGGGGCTTAGTGAGAGGATTCAATGTGGGGCAATGAAGCAGGGCAGCTCCTCTGTGATATAAGAAAAAAAGCAGAGAGGACATGGCATTGAGATGGATGAACCCTACCACTGTCTCAGATTTCTCGCATCATTTATATATTCCAGGTGATCAAGGAGCCACCACCACCACCACCTCCAGTGCCTGTAAGTGTGCTATTTTTGAGCTGTTGCACTGTCTCCAGCCACTGTAGTGTATTGTGCTGCCCAGGAATGTCAGCCCTGTAGGAGTCTTAATGACACCTTGAAGGTCTGTGAGAGGAAGTCCTCTAGATCAGGACAGTTATTTCTGACTTCTGGCCTCTTTATATACATACAGCAAGATTGCTTCCATCCAGAGAGAAAATAGTTGCATAACTCAGTAGTCCACAGACCAACAGTTCCTATGGTATTTTGTTCCTTCTGCTGTGTATCTAACAGGTGTGTAAGCAAACCTTTGCATCTCAAGCTGTGCTGACAGCTGTCCCTCCTCCAGTAAAGCTGCTGTTGTTCTCAGCAGGAGTTTAGTCCAGATTGACAGTAGGGAACAGTCTGGCAGCTGGGAGAAAGGACAGCAAAAGCCACATTCTTGTGGCTTTGCTACTGGAGAGGGAGGCAAAAGCCTGCCCTGGCTGTGACTCTTCTGCAGAGTGACCTTCGGGAGGACATTTAGCCTTTCTCCATTTAGGTTAGGAGCTGCTTGAGGCAGGGTTGTATTTAGCTCTTTTGAGGACAGTAACTCACTGACCCTGATCTCAACTTAGTTTCACCATGCTAATGTAATGAAAATAATAGTAGTTAGAAAAAAGTACCTCCAGAGAAAACTAATGCCACCTTTATTTCTTTCCTAGGCCTAGTTAAATGATGGAAAAATACTTGCCTAACCCACAAGGGGTGCATACAGTTTGCTGCTAACTTGCTGTAACTTGGCATGGATATAAGGAGGCAACCACAGCTGCTGTTTTGAGGTTGCTAGAGGCCACCATTAGTGTGTATGTGATCCTCTTGCTTGTCCTGAGCAGCAGCACTGTGAAAATTGAACTTTAGGATACACACCGAAAGTCATGCTGGTTTTAGTGTGATCAGTGCTATCACAAAGCATGGAAATGCTGCCGTGCTGTGTTTGAAGGAGGCTTCAGAGAGCATCACACCCCTGCAGCAGGGTTCCCAGATGCTTTGCAATTATTCTCATCAGCAGAGATTTTAAATGCAATCACAGAGACTGAACTGATGTAAGCCTCCAGGAATAACACAATACAGATGTTATCCATCTCTTTACTTGGCCTTGTCTTTATCCAGTATGGATTGTTGTTTCAGTGCACTTACCACTAGCCTCCCTGAGCATTGTGACCTGCCCTTTAGCTGCTGCTGCTATTAAATGGAGTATAGTTCTGCAAAACTTTTTCTAAACTGCAAGCATTAGATTTCCACTACTTTTCAAAATGTATGTGGTAGCTGTTAATGTTGCTTTGCTCTGTGTTCAGTGTAGGGGATATTTGGAATAAATCCTTTATCAGCTAGAAAAATATTACTATTAACTGTGTCCTGCTAGTGTCAGGCTTGCCAGCAGTGAGAGCTGTTAGACATGAACACTTGAAATCTGTGTTACATCCCATGGAAGAGTCAGAGTATGTTGTGTAGTACTTAGGTTTACAATGGCATCAAATATAATTGAATTTAAAAATGCTGATGTAGTTCACTGGGTACTGGTTTAGATGTGGTATGAAATGGAATAAAATTTGTGTATTTGTACTCTTAAAAAAACCCCTAACTGAAACAGCAACAAAACCCAACACCAAACCACAACACCTTCCTTGTATATTTATTTCCCTCATTTAGGATAAAACAAAATAACAACAAAAAATTAAGCAAAACCCCAAGCTCCCCTTACTAATTAATGGAAATGTCAACTCTAGTCTTGCCTGGCCATACTAAAGAATTTTTTTGAGGAACTGACACTTAGAACCATAGCTGAGAGGGCACATGTCACTGAATAACCTTTCTCCAAGGCATAACCTAAGAGCTAAATATGAACAAACAAAAATTAAAGCATATTTTTAAGAAGTAGTTTATGTCCATCTATAGTATTTGGATTTCACTTGATTTTATTTTTTTAATTAAAAGCTAAGTCCAGGTAGTGCTTCTAGAAACATACTTGTACTGAAGAAAATTAGCAGAGAGCACTGTGCATGGCCAGTCCAAGAGCAGCACACACTTCTGCATGTCAGCATGAGGTATAGTTATTTGTCTTTATTAGAGTGTGAGGAATGAAGATAATATTTTAGGAGGCTTGTTGGGCCCTTTCCTCATTTATGCATGTACTTGGAGAGTGTCATGGTGTTGATTTCAGGTGCCTTGACTTAGTGTAGTAATAGGGAGTCTGAGAAATCGCACTGACTTCTATCTGCTCATGATGATGGAGCTGGAGATGTGTTCCCAGTGTGGTTGAACCAGAAACATGTGTTCCCAGTGTGGTTGAACCAGAAACATGAAGCTGAAGTAAATTACTGATTCAGACTCTTGCATGTTCCAGAAAAATAATTGCAGGTGAAAAACTCTGGATCTGAGCTTCCTCACAGTTTGGAGATGCTCCTATGTGAATCCTGGTTGCAAACTGTTCAGCTTGAGCCAGACCCCACAAATAATCAGTGTAGAATAGCTTGTTACAGCTGCCATGAGAAAAGGGTCTGATACACATCAGGAAACTCTCAGTGGTAGCTTTTTTCCCCTGTTAGGTGTCATTAAGTTCTAAAAGTACATTTAATAAATGATTCCTTTGGGCTGACTGATTGCCATATTTTCTGCACAGCATAGTGTCAAGTGTACGATTCATCTGCGCTTTGCCTTCCCTTACAAGTCAGTCAGGATTTTGGAGCTCAGTGTGTATTTGACTAAATAAAAGCTGCCTGGAGTGAGGAATAGGGAATCCTCTTTGGCTTCCCTAGTTAAATTGCAGCTGCAGAAACACGAGACTTTTTTTGTTTTCTGTCAGCAAGTAAGCATAACATGCAAAGCTAGATACATCCAAAGGTTGGACCATAGGATGTTCAGTTGTTTTCCATAGTTTATGCTGTTTATGTGAGAAGAGCAGTAATATCTCCCAATGTCTTTCCCATAGGACTCAGATGATGAAGATGGGTTGCCAAAGAAAAAGTGGCCAACTGTGGATGCATCTTATTATGGAGGTCGAGGTGTTGGTGGGATTAAGAGGATGGAGGTATTTCGCTTATGCTTTACTGCTGTAAACCTCAGCACATTCAGTTAATAATTTTACCACTATGCTTTTATGTGATTTTTGAAGAGCTACCTTGATGGACTACAGACTGATTTAATCAGGGCTTGTCCACCTGATTTGCACCTGCTGTCCAAGTAACAGCCACCAAGCTGCTATCATTTGCATGAATAATTAAATGAATCTAGCATTGTGAGCCAGAAGAGATTTTCAGGTCAAGAAATGGGATAAACACTGAAAGAAATTTTAATTTACTGAATCAGACCCTTTGGTGTAATTGCATCCAGTTCTCTTGTCAGAGAAAATTCAGGCAGAGTTCCTGGTTTTAAATATTTCAGGGTGCTATCTACACTGTGCCTGGCTGGCTGAAAGCAGTTCGTTTGGGGAATTTAAACCAGTGATTTTTCTTACTGTTTCCTCTTATTTTCTTTTGGGTTTGTTTTTTTTCCAGTTAAGCATTAATTCCTAGTGCATGAAAACAGACCTGTGTTGAAATTGGCAAATGAATCCAATCCAATTCATGCACAAACCAGTCTTGAAGTCTAAATGAACTGTTATTGTGAAAGAAATTTGCCTTGTGGTGTCCTGCATATGTACATAACATGTACACTCCACGAAGTCAGTGGTTTGTCACTCACCTATGATACAGCAAGGCCAGGGTCAGGATCTTCTCCCAGGTAATAAGTGACAAGACTAAAGGAAATGGCCTCAAGTTGCTCCAGGGGGAGTTTAGATTAGATATTAGGAAAAATTTCTTCACTGAAAGGGATGATCAGTAATTGGAAGAGGCTGTCCAGTAAAGTGGTGGAATCACCATCCCTGGAAGTGGTTCAGAAGCTATGTGGATGTGGCACTTGATGATGTGGTTTATTGGCATACATGATGGTGCTGGGTTAATGGTTGGAGTCTTTCCAACTTTAATGATTCTCATCTGCCCCAGATTACTCGAAGGTGCAAAGTCTAGTAGTTCAAGCAGCTTTTGGGAGAGACTGTTTTACTCTTAATGTGTATTTCTAGTTATGGTGGAAGTTGGGTGCTTTCATAAACTTGACTTCATTTCTGGTGGCGCTGGAACATCTGATGGGAGCTAGATTTATGTCTGAAAACCACCTGCTGGTGAGGACTGCTCAAGTGTCTCTACTCACAGTGCACTTTCCTGATGCCAGGTGCGATGGGGAGACAAAGGGTCAACAGAGGAAGGAGCAAAATTGGAGAAACCCAAAAATGCTATTATTAAATTGCCAGAACAGGAGTATGAGCCATGGGAACCCAAGCCAAAAAAGCCTCATGTAAGAAAACCACCTTCCCAGCGGAAATGGTACACTCCAATCAAGGTAATATGTCTGACACTCGGTTTTACCAAGTCTCTTTTGTCATGTTACTACCTCCCACTACCACTTACAGCAGAGCCAAAAGAGCCTATTTTAAAAAGTGGCCATTAACCCTCACCTTTGCTTGTTTTTTGGAACATGCATTTCGCCTGGCATGGTGTTGCCATAGTTTTTGAAGGAAGAGTGGAGAGCATGAGCAGAGATCTTGATTTTCTCAGCTCACACCATCTTTTCAGGTACTTTCGCACAGCCTGGGTTGCAACAGCAGATCAGTTGACTCATAGGCAAGGCAGATGCTTTTTTGTGCCATCTTAAGGCAGCATACAAAGAGGATCAGTTAAAGTGCCCTGTCCTTGCTTTGACTGAATTGTGGCTAAGGCCTTGGGTTGGGATCCAGCTCTGTTTCCCTCTAGTTCAACCACAAGACGTAATACTTGATTTTTGGGCAAGTCACTCAGTCTCTCCACACTTTCATCCCTGTTTCTCCTGTGTCATTATAGTATCAGGCATCTCAATGTCTTTTAATGTATGTATCCTCACACAACCCTTGAGGCAGGGAATAGCCATTATCTCCACTTACAGAGAAGAAAGCTGGAGAGCTACCACAGCCAGGGGAGCAGCATATTTTGCTTATCCCAAAATCTGTGACCATGTGTTAAATCATTGCTTTGTGGGATAAGTTCCCCTCTCCCCACCATACTCATTAGATCAGTTTAACAGTGCTTGAATTTATTGTCTAAAACGTGTCTGTAAATTTTAAAGCCTGCCTAGGTAGGTAGTCTTGTGGGTGATTATCCATGCTCCAGCTCTCTTCCCATCAGTACAGGACTTTTGTTCTGCCTTTTGTAACGCCTCAAGTAACATTAACACCTTATTGTAACACCTGTCTAATTGTGCCTCTTGAAGGAATTGTTCACATTAAACAGGTGTTATCCTCAGCGAGTTTTGAGCAGACAGAATTTAGCCTACTGCATGTTGGGTGCACATTACCCCACTGAGGTCTCTCTTCTGGTTGCCCATATAAGCAGTGCACAGAGGAGAAGGGTGTGTGCAGGCAGTTTAATACAGAAAGGCTCTGTCAACTCACCTGTATTTTAATCTCATGCTGTTTTCACCAAATTTCTTGATCATATCTTGTCTTTTTTTTTATTTTTTTAATTTTTTTTTACTCCAGGGCAAACTTGACGCACTGTGGGCTTTGGTCCGACGAGGCTACGATCAAGTCTCTCTTATGAGACCACAGCCAGGGGATAAGGTAAGGTGTCACAAATGCACTGTCATCCCATTCCTCTGCTAAGAGCAGCAGCAATGCTCTTCCCTCCCAACCACCCCTTTTGCTGTAGGCTCATCTCTTTTCACATTACCCTAAAGCTAAGTCTTTATCACAAGAAACAGAGATTTAAAAATGAGCTAAAATGTTTGTTTTGGCATCTATTTAATAGTATTGTCCCAGAAGGTCAACAGCAATGTCCCCACTGTGATAATTTCAAGTGACTGAGGAAGGAGCTGTTCACAATAGTATATGAGAACTGTTTCAAGTCATAAATTCTTAGCCTTTTTCCCCCTGAACAAATGTGTTGAAGTCAAAGGACAGGTTCTTTGTGGGTTCTGCTTGTTTTGAATTGAATATGCAGTGGTTGTTCTACAACATCAATTATATTTTCTATCCAACTTCATAAAAATGTTTCTCAGGTTTAATAATGGAGTTAAGTGATTAATGAGAGAAATCATGAACTGTGCAGGTGATGAAGAAAGCAAATCATAGCAAGGTTAATGGAGAACAACGTTGCTGTTGAACCTGTACAGACACATTTCTCAGTCATATCTTGTACATAGGCAAAGAGTGTCTGCTGCCTTGATGAAGTTTATTGGCCAAAAATAGGTCAGGAATAGATTCCTCCTGGGAGGAAGCAGGGATTTTGTGCCTTTTAGACCCACAAAGGTGTCTGTGTACTGGCCCTAGGACACTGGCAATAGCTTAGTTCTGAGCTTTCATAGTTTCCCCATGAGAGCCTGACACCGTTATGGTCATGTGTATTTTGTTATTCTGAGGGGACAACTCCCTGAGCAGCTGTTCTGGACTGTGACACCTTCAGGTTTGGCTTTCTGCGATGGCATTTTGAAACATGAAGACTAAGCAGAGATGACAGTATCTTTCTCTCCCCTGTGGCCAGACTCTACACATTTCATCACCTTTGCCCTCAGGGGAAGAGGTTACAGAGTTAGGGCAGTAGAGACCATAAGGTGCTTTTCTGGGGTATGAGTGGTGCAGGGACCCTCGTGCTGGGCTTGTTTGCCTGGGTGACTTTCACACCTAATAACAGACTTTAAAAGTAGCCCTAATTTGTAACACCTAGGGCAGATGAGTTGTATGTCTCTGGCTTTTGGCAAAACACTGTTAGGGAATTTGTCTAGTTATTAACCAAACATGCTGCTTCAGTATTTAATGTTTAATCTCATCCATTTTTCTTTGGGCACATAAAGAAACTAAGAGAACAAACCCAGCGTCTTACACTACTTTGTAAAATGGTCCTAACTGTTTCAGTAAGCTGCATTTTCAAGGCAGCTGTGCTTGAAACACCTTATTTACTTTTTAAGCACGATCTAGAGCTTCTGAATAGGCTCTTTAGGTCCAGCTGTATTTTGATAGCACTAACATTGTATAATACGAATCTATCCACTGCCTTTCACTCCCTTGGCCGGGATATTTCTATCAGTGCAGAGCACAACAGAGCCTCTGTTAGCCCACGTGGTCAAGAAACATGCAGGGGACTGGCTCCAAACAGGGATCCTCAGTTCCTTGCCTTCCAGCTCTGCTGTGGGGAGGACAAGGGGCTGAAAAGAGGCAATGTAAAACAGAGTGAGCTGAAGGATTATTGTATCAGGGAGAACATTACAAAAATCAAATGTACATCTGGGAAATAGGGTGGAAAGAATCCTATTGAGCCAGATTTAGTGGAATCATAGAATCATCTCTGTTCCCTGGCCTGTGAAATTAACTAAGGCTGAAGAATATTGAAAGTGAAACAAGAGAATGACTAGACATCCTTCTGCTGTTTGGGGGGGGGAAAAGGACATCACAGGCCTGTATTTCATGGGGAAAGCTAGCACAGAAAGGAGCAAGGTTATTATTTATTGTTTAGGTAACTTTTCTAGTAGCCGTCTCTCAGTGGAGAATTGACTCCTTCTAAGTTAGACTTTTGGTGAGGGGATGTGTATAAATATTCTGTATGTACATATTCGTATATGTGAGTGTATATACACCCAGATATATATGTGTGTGCATATGTATATATATGTGTGTGTGTGTATATATATATGTGTATATATATATATGAGTGCACACGTGCATACACTTACTTTGTGGCTGAAGAGTGGGAAGATCAAGTCAGTAGTACTGTGAGTGACCAACAGCATGGAGACCTTGGAGCTCTGGCTGTGCAAAGCTGGAGCAGCCCAGCAGCCCAGCAAGCCCACAGCTCTGCTCAACCCACTCCAGAGGGTTCAAGGTCACTGCTGTCCAGCTGTGCTGACAGCAGACAATGGATTTGGTTTAGTGTTGGGTACACATGAAAGTTCAGCCTGACTTGGCATGATGCATGATGTTCTTCTAGACTGCCATCCAGAGGCCAGTGACTGTGTGGTGATCTTGGAGTGAGGGATTGCTTTGCTTTGTAAAGAGAAGAGTTCTTTGTGGTTTTTTGAGTGTCTTTTTTTGTTTTATTATAAGGTCATTTCATAGCTATCTTGGTTGTTCAGCAACACTTAGAGGTCAGAAGCAAAAGGAACACAATTTAAATCTGTTTTGGGAGTGACATTTGGATTCATAATTTGGAAAATTCTGATTTCTGAAGTTCCCAGAATCACAGTGATCCCAGTCATAAGAGTTCTTTGTGGTTTTTTGAGTGTCTTTTTTTGTTTTATTATAAGGTCATTTCATAGCTATCTTGGTTGTTCAGCAACACTTAGAGGTCAGAAGCAAAAGGAACACAATTTAAATCTGTTTTGGGAGTGACATTTGGATTCATAATTTGGAAAATTCTGATTTCTGAAGTTCCCAGAATCACAGTGATCCCAGTCATATTATTACCTTTACATTTTCAGGGGTTACCAGAGATATAGGTCATTCCCCATGGGCACAAGAGTCACTGAAGTTACATTTTCCTAATTTCTGTTTCAAAGTTTACCTCCATTGAAAAAATATAATTTCATTTTCCATTTTTACTATTTTAGTTGGGCATAAGTTACCTTTTTGCAGCCATTGAATGAAATTATAGTAAAGCACTTTTTTCTGCATAATAAAAATGCTAATTGTGGAGAAGAGACCATCAATAATATAGGGAGAAAAATATTTTTCACAAGGCTTTTGAGACAGAGGGAAGATGACAAAGGAGTTGTTTGTTGGTTTTTTTGACATTAAAACAGTCTTTAAAAACCCTTTTGAAAAGTGTAATTTCTTTCATTATTTCAAAATGAATACAGTATGTTGGGAGCTTTTCTCCCCCCTCCAAAAAAAACCTGAAAAATGCTTGTAGGAAACCTATCTATGATGATTTTGTTAGTTTTGTCACAGAGAAGAAAAAGTATGTTAGACTTTTTCGCAGCTGTTCAGAATCTTCCTCTACCACACAGCCTTCTTCTCTTTGGCTCTGCAAACCATACAGCAAAGGCAGTATTGCCACCCCAGGTTTTCAAAACATGGCTTGTTCCCATGTTAAAAATGCTGCTGTTTGTATATTTTTCAGTTTACATGTGGTGAAACCCATTCCAGAGTGTATGTGAGAGCCTTGCAGTGGAAATACAGGCTGAAGTATGTGTGCAGGAATACAGAACTGACTACTGCAAGGGACTTCTGTTGTCCTTTGCTCTGGGTGACCAGGTCTGCTGTCCATCTATCTGTACTTCTTCCTTCATAATGGTGCTGTTGGCATTCCCAAACTGCCCGTTCTTTTCCTTACCTGTGCCCTGTTTGGATGCCTGCCCTAGTCATTCCCTTTCATTTTCTCCTGTGATTTCCTCCTCTCCTTGTTTGCTCTCTGTTGTTGTTTCCATGTCCTTCCTCTTGGTGAGACAGACTGGTACCCTCCAGTCCTGTTCTCTGGGAGCAATGGGCTGGTCACCATCCTCCTACCCCTGTTCCTCTCATGCTACAGGAACTGAGCTTCTGGTAGCATCATGCTCTGGGTTACAGCCTTGCTGCAGAACTGGCCGAGGCTCTGAGAGCTCCCCTGCCCTGGCTCATGCCTTCCACAGACTAACCAAGAAAAGGTTCTCAGGATGGATGACTCTTTAGTATTAGGTAGTAGCATTGGCTGTGAAAAATCAGAGAGGTTTATTCAGAACTGCCTATTTAAAAAAATCAGCCAAGCACAAGATCTGATGCCCCTTCTCCTGGGGGCTGTGCCCATGGTGTTTGGCTTGGCTCTACAGACAGCTCCTCCTCTTGCTCTTCATTCAAGATCTTATCATGGCACCACCACTGAAATTGGTTATTAGTTTGGCAAGTACCTCAGTAAAGGGTCACAGGATCCTACTCACTTGACCTCCTCAGGTCACCCCTCGCAGGAGTTTCTGTTGCACCAGGACAGCAAGGGATAAACACACTTAGCTCTACCCCATCATTAGCAGCTAGGCTGTTATTTGTGGGTTGGATTTTTGCTGAGCTCTCAAACAACAGCAGCAGAGGAGTGAAGAGATGAAAAAGGGCTAGCGGCTCTGCAGCAGATTGCTGTGCTTTCTGCCTTGCAGGAGTATACAAAGGTGAAGCCTTCACAGGCATTTGTGCTACTGCTGCAGTGACTGATCCCTTGGAGCTAGGCTGCTCTTCTTCCCTTCTTTGCCCAGGAATCTGGGGCTTAAAGGACTAGCAGTCAGTCCTGTGGCTCAGGAAAGGGATTGACAGCTCTGAAGTGGGGACACTGCTCATCCAGCAACAGGGAGTCTGTCAGAGTGGCCATATGGCCTGATGAGCAATGGGTTGCTCAAGATACACAAGCTTCCTTGAGGATTTTCCCATCACTGTGTTGGTGTCCTCCTGAACTTGGTTCTGAGCTTGGAGGGGGCTGCTGTGAAGATTGGAGTTTGGGAAATACTGATGTCTGTCTCTCTTTGAAGTATTTTATAGAAAACCACAGTAGCTGTAGGGCAGGTTGTCAGTAGTCCCTGCAAAAGGGACATTTTAAGCTCTTCCCCTTACCCTTATGGGTCAAAGTGGGGCTGTTACCAATGCCAGCAAGTAAACATTGAAAGCCCCAGTATATGCCGGAGAGCAAGGTGAGGTGTGTCTTTCAAATGGTCTGCTTAGCTGCTGCTTTCAGCAAATCCATTCCACTTTGCCTCTTAGCACATACTGTCACAGGAAATTCTTAGAGGCTTGGTTTACCAAAAACCTTGACTAAAAACCCAGCATTTTTCCCCTCAGGCAGAATTGCTCATTTACTTTAAAGACTTAGAAAGCGATCTCATTGTCACTGAAAATTTTGTTATTGCAGCAGAGAGTGAGAGTGTAAATGGGATTTTGCTGGCACCATCACCCTTGTATATTCATGGGGCTTAGGAAAAAAAGCAATGCTTTAGCAGTACTACCCTGTGGTTTGTACATGTCCCTAGGCAAGGGGACTAGAATCAGACTGTTGTACAAAAATCTGGAAGACTTTTTTTTCTTTTTATATTCCATAAAACTGAATATAAAAAGGCTGCTCTGCAACCAAAAATATCACAAACTATGAGCTGCTGGTCATTTTAGAAGCCAGGACTTCTAGATTCTTTCAAGTTCTCATCCTTGAGTTACTGTGTGACTTTGAACAAGGCATAGCAGCTGGAATTTTAAACAGCAGCTTCTGAAATGAGGAGTATTTGAGTTCCTTATTCTGTGCATCCCTTTCAAAGTGATCACTCTTAATCTGATAGATTAAAACTCAAAAGGTCTGATTACCCTCAAGTGATTCCTTGTAATGCTGACCATGATGTCTATGTGCCTTAGTTTTCCCAACAGCAAGATAATGATGAGAACACAGTATTTACCTTCCTTAGAGCTGTGAGGTTTAGTGTTCTGCCAGATGAATGGTGGGACACCAAGTTTATGGATTATTAATGACTAATGATTACTTTCTAGCTGCTACCCACAGGTGGTCAGCAGTGTGAATGCAGCCCACAGTGACGGCACCAACCGCCTGTCACTCCACAGTAGCTGCCCACATACCAGTGCTATTTGGAGCTTATTCTAATCACTTGTCTTCAATCCCAAGTAATGGCTTTTAATGGGCTTCCCTGCCTCTTGCTTGGAGATGTGTTGTAATCATCCAAGCAGTAATTGGCAGAGCTACAGGAGATGCTGGAAAAGCAGTGCTGAGCTCCTTCAGACTGGATTCATCAGCGACTGCTGCTTGGTTCTGGGGCTTTTCTCCTTTTGCTTAACCTTTCTGAAGCAAATTACCTTCATAAACTGCTGAAAAATTAGACACAGAGACATCGCCTGCTGCAGCAGGTGATCTCACTTTGTCCCTTTCAATGTAAATGTGACACATGTAGCTCACATTTTATTACTTTCTTTTTTCTTTTTGCAAAGGGCACCAGCATATGTAAGGTTCATTACTGCTGTAGCAGACATGGCATGAGGGGAAAAAAGCTCTCACTCTTTGGTGTGGGACCAATGTCCTGATGCACAGTTCCCAGGATATGTTGAGCACTGCAGCTGGAAACATGTAATCAGTGACTAATGAATTTCCTGTCCTGCAAGAAGCCCACATATTGCATTATCTCTCACTTGTGCCAGGATCATGTTATTTCTGAAGTGGAAGAGGAATTCACAAATAAGCTTTTGGAATAGATGCTGTCTGGTTGTTCCCAGGTCAAACTAGTAGTCTGTCCATGTCTTTGGGAGCCAGAGGCATGCTCAGTACCAAAAAGGATGTGAAGGATGGGTGCAAGTCCCAGGGCTGGTGTCACTTAATACAGAACAGGATAATGAAGGATTGGCCTTGTGGTTAAGACAGTGGCTGTAGCTTATGTAAGTTACTTCACTTTGGCTCTACTCTAGTTCCACAAGTGACTGAGATGAAGAGTAAATTCTAGGAGGATGAGACCATGTTCCAAACAGCACTTTGACCACTTCGTACGTGGACTCTGTTAGGTAGGCAGGAGACTCTTCTTCTACTCTTAAAACACAAAACTTTGATTTTTCTTAGATATTTATGGCTAAGGAACAGCTTCATCAGGTCTGATTCTCAGGATTTTTTTAAAGGGAATGTGACTTTGGGATAAGAACTGGTGACTTAATCCCTTGTTAACTGCAACTCTGACATGTCTGCATTGGGAAACAGGCTCTTGTGTATTGTTATGACAGCAGCACTTCATTGAGGCTCCACAATCATATGTAGAGTACAGTGTGTCTAAGATATACAGGCCTGACTTGAAGTCAGGTGACTATCTTGGGGCTTAGGAGGAAGCTCATGACTGATGGTACATTCTTTTCCACAAGAAAACTGCACAAATGCACATACAGCTGCTTACTAGGATTGTATGTGCAAATCCAGGATTTGCACATGCAAATGGACAGATATGTTGCAGCCAGTATGTTTATTTGTTTTTAGGCAGCACCCTTGGATCAATGCTGAACCCCATCTTACCTTGTTTCAGTTGGTTTGCTGGATGAAGCTGTGTATTCCTCATTCTCTTTGAGGGTAACAGTCCAGAAATTAACCTACCCAGCCTTCCTTAGCTCTCTGCTTACACACTTCTAGTAACTACATATTTCCCCATATGCAGAATGTGTAATGGTGTGATCTTCCTCTGAAGGTGTTTGAGCTCTGGAGATAAAAAATACTGTGTAAGATGATGTATTTGTACTATTATTCACACTGAAGTTATTCTATGGAGTCACAGCTAAAAATCAAAAGGTGCTACTTTCTGTAGTTCCAGATGTCTCTGTTCTTGTATAAACTATTGTCATTCATGTTGTGGTACCAGAAGAAAACCCAGGTTCACAGTCTGTCACTGTACAAGTAATACAAAGATACCAGACAGCCTGAAAAGCTTAGGTCTATGTCTGTTAGGTTTTAAGATCAACTTAATCTTGCTTTCAGTATTCTAGTTTTATATGCCAGTCGTAGTGTCAGATAGGAACTGTTCCTGGAACAATTGGACTGCAGACACACTGCTTTTTGCAGCAACACTGGTGATTTCTGCAGCATTTTAAGGTCTTTCAGTTGGGTTTTTTTTTGCATGTGACTAAATCCCTAGTTTTCCTCTCCTTTATGAGTTTCTTCTAGGTAATGTAGTTGCCCAAGTAATTGGGCATCAGTCTTCACTGGCTGATAAGGAGTGGGATATACAGAACCTTTAAGTGAGACCTACCTCGAGCAGTGTGCCTTCTTGCAATGCTAAAGGCCAGGCACTCTGAGTGGAGCAAACCTTTGAGAAGATGAGAGGAGGTCTGTGTGGATTTTTTTTGTACTGCTGGGGGACAGATCACTCTCTCTGCTTAGGTGACACCAGGGTGTATAACAGAGTCTATATGAGAGAGGTGGCAACAAGGTCCTCATGGAAAAGAGTAACTTCAAAATGCAGAGCTGGTTGGTACCTGATAGACCAGTCAAACTGCAAGGGGAAGCATGGCAGGGATATATTTGTGTAGTGTTAGGTGTCTATAGCACACCTGAAATGGAAAGGAGAGTTCCATGTCAGGACTTTGGTACTTGAGTTGATTTTCTGGTGTGTTCATTCTTAGACAGAAGAAGGTGGCTGTGTCCCAAGACAATCTGCCATCCAACTTAACGTAGGAGCTTTTGGAGAAGGACAGGTTTTCTGTGCTTTATCAGTGTGCCAGCACTGATAATGAACTGTGTGAGTCTCATCCCAGGAAAAGAAAATCCTCATGAGATAAGCACAGAGGAAGCTGGGAACTGTGGATTTGCTATCTACTTGCTCTATGTAGTAGCAGAACCATTTAACAGACAGATACCCAGAGTTGGGTTGGGCAGAAGCAGCTTGTCTGTGTGGTGGGCCAGTATCTTACAGTTTTAGCTGCGGCAAGAAAAAATAACGGCAATTTTCAACAGAAATCTCTGAGTGAGTCTCCAGCATTACCCTGTACCCTAGGTGGGTGAAGAGCATTGTGCTCTTCCCCTGTGCACACCATAATCCCTGCTTCCTCCTGAGAGACAAAACAATAATTCACCCTGGAAAGCACAATGATACTTAATTACAGTTTGAGCAAGACCAGTTACAGTCCTTTGTGGCCTAATTTGCTGCTCCTAGCAAGCCACCAATACCTCAAGCCTGAGCCTGTTGCACCAAGCAAATGTTTGTTGCTTTTGTTGCTATGCTCCAAAGCCCTCCCCATTCTAGGTGATGGACAAATGCAATGTCCTTTTCCCTGAAAACACCAAAGGAAAGACAAAAATCTTTTGCAAACCAACCACTGTTGTTTTTTTTCTTGAACCAGATTCTAGGCTGGTCAGCATTCAAGTGTGGAAATGTGTGGTGCTGTGGTTAAAACAAGGGATGTGAGTCACGAGTCTTGAACTTGTAAATACCATTTTTTTCCCCCTGCATAACCTTGAGTAGATGATATGACCTGACAGTCTCTCCTCACTTCCTCCACACTGGGAGGCTCATCCATAAAAGCTGTCAGAAAAGAGAAAGGCAGTAAATAGTGTGTTGTGAATGCAAGTATAGGTTTGGGTGGGGTTTGGCCTGGTGTGTCTGTACTCTGAGATAGGTACTGAATATAAAATATACCTGATAGTACCTTAACTTTGATTATGCCAGTTATCCTTTTGTGTTCCCTTTGGCACTTCAACTGTTTTAGGGCTCAGAATCAACAGGCTTTGTTATGGATCTGCACTGTGTGTTACTTCAGCCACAGCCTCAG
>NW_008660879.1:7780-38432 GCF_000695815.1 Acanthisitta chloris | reverse complement strand
AGGCAGAGCTGGAAACAGCATGCAGTTCTCTGCTGAATGGAGTGTAATATATATTATTTGAATAGCATTGTCTTCAATACTGGGTTAGGTTCTCCATGACGCTTTCCTTCTGTGCCTAACCTGAAAATGTGGTATCAGGCATGTGAGAGCTGGATGGTGAGGATGTGTTCAGCACCAAGTTTATTTTGCTGAAGGATCCTGGTCCTAGTTTAAAAGGCCAGTTTCCCTGTCTGAGCTATTCTTCCCTCAGATTCCTCATTCTTGTCTGTTATCTCCAGTGGTAAACTGGCAGTAGACCTCTTTCTCTGCAGTGTATTTCTGCACTGGTTTTCAGTCTAAATGAATACTCTGCTCCCAGAGGACGCAGACCTTGCTTCAAGCACTGGTGTGCACAGTTGCACCATGAACTGAGGAATAGTGTCTGCAGACATGTGTGTCTTGGGAAGTTATCAGTACTTGATTGTACTCAACTCTTGGTATTCTGATTAAAGAAGCCATAGTAGCCTGGGATACTGCAGCTATTAATTTCCTGCAAAACAGTTCCTATTTTAATTCCCTAGTAGATTTGAACACTGTTTTCCGCACGACTGTCTTTCTTCTGGCTAAAAACTGATTCTTTAAATGGTCTGCAAATGTTTTTCCATGTTAGTGGAATTAGCTGTAGTGGAAAAAATACCCTTGCAAAAGTCTTAATATTTCTGTTTTGAAACACCTTTTCTGTCCGAAAGTCAAAGATGTTTTGAAATGAACACATGTGTTTCATGCCTGAATGAAACTTATTTTGACATACTTGTTTTACCTGAAAAATGAAGACTTTTGATTATTGCTGACTTTTCCTTTGGCCAGCAAATGAACCAAAAGATGACTTTTATTGCCACTGCTCTGTGTGGTGCCCTGGCAACCTACCTCTCTTGGTCCCTGCATGGGGTTATCACACATTTGGTGTCAAAAGAAGAGCTCCTGTGCTCTCTTATCCTTTCCTCACCCCATAATTCTATTTTCTCAGCTACTTGGCTCCCATAGGGTGTCTGAGGGCACCTGAAGAACTTCTTCTCTCAACCCCTTTACAAAGCAAGGCTGATCCCCTTTTACCCCTATGAGAGGGGCTCAGGCATCTGCTATGGGCTTTCTGGGCAGCAGTGTTGGCCATGCCTTGGCTAAGACAACAGGTTTTGTTCTGAATGTGTCAGTAGCCCAAGGCATTGCTTAGCTGTGTCTCACTGTCATTGTGTGCTTAGCTCCCAGTCCGTGGGCAGCTACCTTCTTGTTTGGGACTTAAGAGTCAGAGTTTCTGAAGCAAGGATTAACTTTCTGTGCTGTGTCTCCAGGGCACTGCACCAGAGTTTGTTTGGTTGCTAAAAAGTAAGAGAAAAGGCATAGATTTGCTTATAAGAGGGTCTTTGTGGACTCTGTGAAGGATCCACATGTGCCTCAGCTGCTTTTAAATATCATTGCCCCCAGCTGCTTTTAAATACCACTGCCCCTTCCTGTGTGCGGATGTGTGTCCTGTTTAAGGTTGTGTTACCTCCCACATCTTAAAGACCAGTGTAATTCCTTTTGCAACGTGAAGCACATTGAGCCTGGTAGGTTACACCTCTTGGCAGCACCACCTCACTCACGCTGTGCTGTAAACAGCTTTCTGCTACTGCTTGGATCATCCTTGGGCATTTGCATTCATCATTTTGTAATTTTCAGTTTCAGTTTATCTGAGGTACCTAAGGCCATTATAGGGTCGTCACTGTTAGAATATGAGTGATTCACAACCCACAGTGCAGTGATTTCCTTCCCTTCCACTAACTCCGTCCTAGAAGGAGGGAGAACAAGTGATAGTCGCTTACTTATCAAGAGGCCAGATATACACTCCTGGATAAAGAACAGGCTGAACTGATTCTTCTCTTTAAAAGCAGCACTAAAGAAAATACTTATATTCTCATTGTTGGACACTGCAGCTTTACTGGACGTTACTTTTAAAGTCAACCCCATTTTCTCTTATGACTTCATAGTTTTGAATTACCATCATTACAAGCATCAGTGCTGAGATGCCAAATAGATTACCAGAAAATTGTTATTGGCAAGAGAGGACTTATTAAACGGGAAGATATGTAAAGAGTCAGATTATCATGCAAACAAATATTTTATCTTGATGATATTTAATGTTTTGATCCAAGACCTAATAACTTTAAATGGCTACATATAAAAATTAATTGCAATTTAATGATTTAATTGTCAACTATTAATGCAATAACCAAAGTATAATTAATGATGATTAGAATTTAATCATTGAATAAAATAATTAGAAAATAATAATATATTACATATTTATTGACCTGTAACCATGATCAGTCACCAAACTGCAGATGTGGGAATCTCTGGCATTTCCAAGACTTTATTTTCCAACATAAAAACTATATCGTGACTCCCAAATGTAAGAGTAGGAGTTAGTAAAAGTTACTTGTATATGCCCAAAAACCAGGCAGCCTTAGGTTTTATGTGACAAACTGTTCCAGCAGCTTACTAATTTCTAGCCTGTATGCTGCAGGGTAATCAGTGCAATTCCCAGGCAATCCATGAAGGTTTTAATGAGCCATGACATGTTGAGTGCACAGTCAGCGTGAAGCAGTGCAGTGTGAGGAAGCTTTTGGCAAAGGCTGATGCACATAGATCCTGGCTCTGAGGAGCCAGCTGCTAATGCTGACACTTGCCCAGGGAACAGGAGTAGTGGGAACTCTGTACCACCTCAGTTCAGCTCTTTCTCTATACAATTATTGTATCCATAATCTACCTCTGATAAATAGATTTGCTAAATGAGTTTCCGATACTTTTAGGATGCTCTGTGTAGGTGTTCCTACTAGAACACTTTTATTCTTTATTAGAGGACAAGGCAATCCCTAATTTTTTACAGATTCAATTTTTGCAAAAGTCACTGACCTTAAAGGCATGTACTCCATTAGTTTCTGGGGGTGTGGATCAAAACCTTTGTTTAGTTAAGGTGATTATGACTTTGTAGGTGCTCGTTCTTGTGGTTTTGTAGGTAGCCTAAAATCCTGAACCTATTCTTTTGAGTTTTAGAGCTCCATTTTTACTCTGAACTAGCAATAGATATTTAGGAAGAGAAGCTACAAACCACATCCATAGCAAGCTGATGGAGTCATCCCAGTCACATTTGTAAACAAAATTGGACATTATGTTAATTTTGGATTTCAGCATCTTAAACAACACTTTTATTAAAAAAATAAGTTAATACTTTAGAATGGGAGCTACTTCATGTTTCAGTTTGGTGGTCTAGTGTTTTGGATTGCTATGCTCAAACTTTAAAGGAATTATTTTATTTTTATCCATTCTGAAATTTAAAGGCAAGTATCATATTCTTACAAGGTCAAATACCAAGAAAATTCAGTAAACTGAGTGAAGCCAACTCTTTTTCAGTCAGATACCCACCCTGCAAGTCAGAATTGCTGCACTGAGATTCCATAAGCAAAACCAAGAGGGAATGGAAACTCAAACAAAATTTGTAACAGGAAGGATATCTTTTATTAGGTCAACTAATGTAGCTAAAAATAAGAAACAGACATACTTTTGTGTACACAAACACTCTGGCCAGCACAGAGATGAAACTGGATTTGATTTTTGTTAAAGAAACACCAATGCATGTATTAAAGTGAAGAGAGGAATGGGACAGCTACTGGCAGATGGCCTGGATTTTTGAAATTCTTTTTGCTGAAGTGCCCTTAGTATCATGGGTGAGGAGACTTCTCCATGACACTCTTTGAATTGCCTGGATTCTTTTAACAATCGTTGCTTTCCATTGAAAACTTGCTGAGTAGTAGCTAAAGATTTTGGGGAAATGAGTGCTGGGGGACGATGTCCTGAGCACTGTGATGAAAGTAGCCCAGCAACGTGATGCAGTGGCTTTCAAGAGGTTCCACCCTTCCTTCCCCCCCCCTTTAAACCACACACAAAAACACATCCTAGGTGGTCGAGGAGGCATTGCCTAGAAGTACAAAGTGCCTGAATTGCACATGTGATTGTTACACTCAGATAAAAGCTGGAGTCGGGACAAGGGCAGATCCTGCTGCTTCAGTGTTTGTACTTTTTGAAAAGCCAATTTGGCAAGCAGCATAACAAGAGCCTAACAAGTGGATGGACATATGGGGAGACAAAATAATTGTGCATTAGGAAGACTGTGCAGATGTGAGCTGAAGTAAGGGCGTAACTCCATATGGCACATTGCTGACCTTCAGTTGGTGCTTGAATGACAGTACGCGGTGCGGGTCGCACCATTTGAGGGATGCTGCACTGGGAGTGGGGCTGAAACCAGACAGAACTGGATTTTCGCAGATCATCTGCCTCCTAGAAAACAATAAAGCAGCTACCAACAGCTGTTGTGCCTGAGATCATCCTGGCATTACTTCACCTTGCAACTCTCACACCTTCCCTGAAACACTTAGTGTATACTATGCTTCTGGAAAAAGACATAGTATTGTCACTACTAAAGTGGTGGTGGCTCTTAATCCCCGTTAATCCTTCGTGCAGGAAGAGCAGAGATAAGTGTGCAATGATATCCAGGGTTTAAAAGCCTTTATATGCCTTTGGAGAGGAAGTAACTTAATTCTTCCAAACACAGAGTATTAAAAATCCTGTAGTTAGCGTGTTTGTTTGAGAAATATCATGGATTTTTTTATAAACAAACCCCAGAGGGATGTGCATGTTAGGTATAAGAGCAATGGCACTTTGTTATTAGAAAACTGTGATGTGTGGAGGGTTTAATTCTTCAACCAAGAAATCCTCTGATGAAATACACTTGATCACTCCAAACTATCACTTATGATTTATTATCATTTGTTCTCCCTTTCCCTTTCAGCTGTTAATCCTAACACTGGCTAAGAGTTCAGCATCATTTTATCAATGGCTGCTTGTAGTGCTCAGGAGGATTTGCTCCAGTATTCACCAGAAGTCTTTGATATATGAGATTGTAGGCTAACACCGATAATCTTTTGTGAGGAAGTGTCACAATACATACATCGATCATCCAAGCCTCTATCTGTCAGACTCTCCCAACCCAACCGTATTTTTCATGACACAATGCAGCGCATGGCCTTTAAATTACCCATCTGTCTGACAAATCAGTGAGTGTGGCAGAAACTGGCAGCAGTTTGACGTCGCCTATCACTTTAACTGAAGTGAAAGTAATGCAAACAGATTTATGGGATCCCCTTTGATTATAGACTATGAATATATTTGGAATTGATGTTTTGGAGAGAGACACAACAGAGAGGCAGGAAAGGCTTGTAGGCAAAAGCACTAGTGTTGGGTTTGTAGCTTTGCATTTGCTATGAGGAAGATTGTTCTGTCCTTATTTTTTTTCTCTCCCCATATGGTGCATCTCATCTGAATACCCCTGACCTTTTTTCTTTTTCTTGGGTTGTTTTTTTTTTTATTTATTTTGTCCTGGGTGATTATTTAGCTGTTCTAAATTCATAACTTTGTAAATATCAAGGCTGAGTTTTCTTAAATGAATTTGCAGTACAGCTGTTAAATATATCTGTAACTTTCATTGCATGTCAGTAAATACTGCTGAATTTCCAAGTGTGCTCTGAATACAGTGGAGCACAGCAGAAGACAAATAGCTGACAAGGATGGCTGTTCACTGCAGTGCTGGTGAGGATGAGTTCTGTGATGGAGTAGAGCAAAGCATTGACTTCTTTGTTTTTTGATTCAATGGTTTATCTTTGTCGCAGAAGTAAACAAGACCTTGGCTTTTGCCCTTTGCCTCTGTGCTAAGGCTCTGTCCCCAGTATGGTATTGCCTTGAATGTAGTTCAGAACCGAAGTCTGCTGTAACAAGCCTGGATTTTTAGAAATGGAATTTTATCCTCCTCATTGACACTGGTGTTTAAGTGTAGTGGTGAATGTGATGCAGAAAGCTGGGACAGAGAACTACTGAGTTTGTCTCATGTGCAGGCAACAACATGCCCATTCAAACAACTTATGTCTGCAGCTGAGCTCTTGAAGCCCTGAGCCGAGCCATCCAGTCAAATAAGTGGTAGGGTGGTACCCTTTGGGTGTTGGTACATTTGTTGAATCATTTTCTGAGCTCTCTGGAACTTGCACAAGTTTCTTTTGAAATGCTGCTTGCCTTTCTTCAGAGAAGCCATAGATTTAAATGATTCCCTTCTTTTTTTTAAGAAATAGCTTTCATGAACAAAGGTGCAGGCACTGGAAGTCATTTAACAAAGCAGATAGTTGTAGTTCTGCTGTGATGGCTTTTGTCTGGTTTCCGAGGGAAACTGTGATTTGTGGAGTTGCCACAGAAACTCGGCCCATTCCCTAAACACCTTCCAAGTTTTCTCACGCCAGACAGCACTGAGCCAAGAGCAATCTGTCACTGGTGTGGGTTCTTGTATTCCTGTTATCACAGCCATTGGCAGTTGGGGGGAATTGTGATCTACAGCTGCTCAGGCCTGAGATAAATTTTCTATATTTGGAGACCTCCAGAATTTGCTTGGGGATGTTGCATAACCCTGAGCTGAATTTGGTTGGTTGATTCCAGCATGCAATCCACCTGAGATGGCTGACCGAGGTTGCCATGTAAGTTTTGAATTACCCAGGAGCTGCTGGCTGCTCCCCAGAGGAAAGGCTAGGTGGTCTTTGGGGTCTGTCTGTCTCTCTTCCTGTCTGGAGCTTGGTTAGTGGGAACCTATGCAGAGTTTTATTTTGGCTAAAGGAAACCCTGACATACTTTCATTTAAGCCCCTAGTTGACTAGACTATCTCCAGTGCTTGGGTTTTTTTTCAAACCCAAGCAACTCTTGTTTTAAAATCTCCATCCACAGTGCTCCTGTCAGGTCCTGATGCCTGCATCCCACATCCATTCTGAAGACACACTCATTGAGAGCCTTCTGTGCAAGTCCCTCACCTTGCTGGCATTTGTGAGGGAAGCCACATCTACATAGGAGCATGGAAGATAGATGTATTATCCCAGTATAACCTTCAAAGCAGGGACACCAACCAGGCTAGGATCACTGTGAAAATGAAAGCTACAGATTATGTATTTGCTTATGTTGTTCCTCTGGTATAATTGTGTATGTTTTTTTCAAGCACAGCTTTGTCAGTCAGGGATCCCACCAAGGCAAGCATGATTGGTGCAGCTGTCACTTTAGGGGTGTTTTGTCTAGCTCTAGTAGCAGAGCAGAGAGCATATGTGAGCGAAATCATAGGCTAAACCTATTCTCTGTAGGCAGGAGCTCTGAAACTGAAGGAGAGCACTGGTTTCTAGTGCTGAGCTTTAGTACACAGTTTGAATGTCATGTCTAGGACTCAGTGAATGATACTGGAGTGCAGTACAAGTGCAGCCTGGCTGCTCTGCTTATGGTCCCTTTGACTAGCTGCTGATGAATGAAAACACCTGCTCTTTACAAATAATGAATTTTTCTCCACCTCCAGGGAAGATGCATAAACTTCACTCGGGTGAAATCGGATGGAACGTCTGCCCCTTACAGCCCACCACCAAAGCTGCCACGGCTCGACAATGTTCCCCTCAACAACGCTCCACGGAATCCTTCTTCTCCTGTGTCTCTGCAACCCCCTTCCAGGCAGCCACCTCCTGGACCACCCCCATCCCGAGCCCCTCCTGGACCTCCTCCTTCGCGCCCTCCCCCGCAGCCAATGGCTTAGAGTGCAGCAAAACCCTGATCGACAAAACATGTCTCTTTGCTGAACACAGCATATTTATTGAGTATTGGTTTACAGTTAAAGATATCAGAATTTGTTGCTGGTCAGCAAAAAAAAAAAAAAAAGAAGAAAGAAAAAAATTGCTAAGTGTCAGTTTTATGGTTTGAATATATTTATACCACACGTGCTGAGTAAACATTCAGTAGATAGATTCAGAGCTATGGGGTATAGAAACAAACCAAAATGATCATTTAGATACAGTAGCAGCTTTTGTATGTATACACTTGAAGATCTATTTAGATATGACATTTGTCTGACTTGATATGTCAGATCATTCATTAATAACTTTAGCCGGTACACGTGCGTCAGTGGTTTTGATAGCTGCCACCTACAAGTTGGTTAAACATACTTAATTGAGGAATTTCCTTTCCTTTCCCTGACAGTACTGCATCCAGATGTTAATATGGATCAACAATTGCAAAGATAACTTTCTGCCTTTGGTTCTGCAGGTGGAATTTCTATGAAGGTTGCAAGAAGCCTATAGCAATAACGAGATTATGTGCCAATAATCTAGCTCAGCAATCTAGCATAGAAGAGGGATATATTTTTTTCACCTGGGAAAATCAGTTTTGAGCCTGCCATCTCTGCATATGTTTAGACTTGGTTGCATAGGATAACCACTGAAGGCCAGGTACTGTATCTAGAAATCCAAACCTTGAACAAAACTTGGGTTCAGATTTGTCCAAAGTTCAGAGGAGTTTTGACAAAAACGTTTTGGCTGGATATTTAGTTTTCATTTACAGAAAATGTAGTCCAAAATGGAGCAAACATTCAACCGTGGGTGCTGTAATATGCAAAGAGCATGTGTCATTTTTATCAGCAGCATTGAAGGACTGATTCTATTGTTATTTAATTAGATTAATTTCCTTTTTGATCTTACTGCCAAGCAGAACTAGATCCTTTTGTGATTCAAACATAAATTCACAGAATCAATTAGGTTGGAAGAGACCTCCGAGATCATTGAGTCCAAATTCCTCTATGAGCAGGTCTTTCTTTAGAAAGCCCAGGTCCCAGTACTATGTAAACTTGCAGTCTGCCTGTGGTTGAGAGGCATGGTGTGAAGTGTGAGTATGAGATTTTATCCCTGTTTTATATGTTTGGCTAGAGGATTTCCCAAATACTGTGGCTGCTCACCCCTGACCTCAATTCCGTGTGTCATCAGAAAGTGATGTGAGCACCCACACAGAGGTGGGAATTTACGACGCGGGACTGTGGGTCAGCCCATGATTAGCATTCACTAAGCAATACCTGAGTGGGTTGTGCCCAGAGCATTCCCTAGTGAATCAAAATAATACCTGAGCTTGCTTTTTCTCCACCACTACCTATCATATTATATTGGAGAGGGTGGTTGCAAATCCCTATTCTGGTTCGCTTTGGCACTGGCTGTGTTATTAGGATAGTTGTATAAATAATGATATGTTGCATTATGACACAGCATATACCTATTTCTCCATCTGTGTGTGGGTGTGCAGCACATCACAGTAGTTATTGGCACATAAATCTAAGATTAAATGCTAACTGTATTGTGCAGGTGCTCCAGATTTAAGACTTTTTCATGCAGTCATTATGGGCATGTAAAGTTGTACTGGCATAAACACAAATCAGGCTTACTGTTTCCAGTGGAAGTCCCACTTGCAGAACACCACACCAAGCTCTCATCAGTCTATGCTGATCACTGTGACATGCCGTGTGTATGCAGCTGAGGCTGTCAGATATAAACTCAGAAGAACCACAGAGCCTCTTTCTCCTCTTGCACTGCTCTGCTCTCTTGAGTTATGCTCTTACCTCATATATATTGGTGCAGGTAGTGGAATCACAGTTGTGGGTGCCAGCTGGCCTTGGAGCTGTTCCTAATTTAGGCCTGAGCCAGCAAAGCACTTCTGCATGTGTTAAAATGTCCTGCAGGTCAAGAGAAACATCCTTATGCCCAAGTACTTTGCTGACCTGTGACTTCATTGTGATCAGGAGGGAGAATTGGGATGCACTCAGCCCTATCCTCATTCTTTTTAGACACTTGAATAGGGTCTGCATAATTTGGTCCATGAGAATGGATTGCTGTTTGGAGGAGAAAGAAGAGCGTGTGAATGTGTGTGCGTGTGTCTGTGTTTGTGTGTGGGAACTGTGTAGGTTTTTGTTTGGTTTCTCTTCCTTTACAAAAATTGCTCGAGAGTGGCACTCCTATGAATGGAAAGGCCTTTTACAGCCAGTGTGACACACAGTCATTACTTATCTCTCTTTCTTTCTCAGTTGAAAGGTGGTAAAACTAAAACAAGTCAAATTTTCCACTGCAGTTCTTGTGAAGCTCTGCTTTTGACACCAGTGAAAGGAACTGGATGTGGGGGAAAGTGCTTTACCAGCAGCAATCATTGACTGACATTATTTTGGTCTTACAGAAGCCTATGTGAAATAAACTTGCTGGGTCAAAGACCATATGTAATGTGTATGTACAGGTGAACCTAACAGCTTCTCATGTTGGCTGTGTAAGAATAATTAGCCAACAAATGCTAATCAGGAATCAAAATGGCAGAGGGCAACAAAACTGATTCCCATGCCATTTCAAAACATGGCATTAGAGCTTTAGCTGATTGTGGGATTGGGGCAGACCACTGCTCTGTAGATGCCAAGTCTCTTGTCAGCAGGCAGCAAAGAGATTGAAGCAGAGAATTGATGGCTCAAGAGTAAACTTTAGCTAATGAAAAAGCCTGGGAGCCAGATTTTGTATTGTTTTGCAGCTGTACAGATCTTGGGAGGGGTGAGTAGAGTTGTTTCAGATTTGCATTGATGTTAATGTTGGTAGAATTTGTCTCACTGCTAGTGACAATGGAGGTATTGGCTTAGGGAGGACTTCCCACAGTCACACATCCAATATGCTGTTGTTTGCAATTGAGAGGGATCTTCTTTTTGCTGGGATAGACAGTCTTGCAGGGATAACAGCTACTAGTAATTTCTGCATAACTTGCAAATGCAATGAGAATAGCAACAGTTTTGGTTTCCAGGTGATCAGATCCATATATGATAAAGTGGGAAGCACCATGGATTTGAAAATTAGATTTGGCATAAATTGAGTTCCCTGCATTTTCACTGTAAAAAATTAAGCATTTGGTATGTAACTCAAGTTTTGGTTGCAGCTTCTGTGATGGGAGCACTGCAGGTTTAGTTTGCTGGTAAAGAGGAAAGAAGAGAAAGTGACCCAAATTGAATTGCCTTTGCAAAGTTGAGGGCAGTGAATTTGCTGCACTGGCTGCAGAAAGGCCTTTTGGTTGTGTAGAAATGTATCTGTTTGCAGTGATCTCAGGCACTGTAACAGTGCAGTAGGAGAACCTGGTTGCTATTTGACCGTCTGTTGAGCTTGATTCTTCCCTGGTGTAAATCAAAATAGGCCAGCTGAAATCAAGGCAGTAAGGCTGGTGTCAGTCAGCTGAGAACTGTCTCAAAGTAAATGAAGAGACAAAACCCCTCTAACTGGCTTGATGTTTCAGTGTTTGTTTTGGAGCTCTTGTATGTCAGTTGTGATTACAGGAGTTACACTGCTAAGAAATGTTCTCATGTGGGATGATTCCCCAGCATATAGCATCACTTGACACTTGCAAAAAGTGAGTATCCAATGCTTCCCCAAATCCAAGTGAAAAACATGGATTCAGGGAACCTTTGGCTCACACTTAGCACAGATGTGAAATGACACAAGGTGCAAAGCAGCAGGGAGGGAAACCCTATGTGTTTAAAGCTGATACAGAACCACATTGATCAAAGCATATTTATGGCCATCTTTCAACCTCAGTGCATGTGTTGCCATCTGTGGGAGTAGCCTGCAGAACAGACGGTCCTAAATGTAAAAAGGAAAAAAAAAAAGAAATTAAAAGAATGAGCTCCTCATCTGAAAGAGTGAGCATAACAATGAATGACATTATTTCATGAACTGTACCAGTTCAAATGCATGTGCACCTGGTGCTCCTAAATGCTTTTTACTCCTGTTGGTCTTTAGACAACATGATCAGTAAAATGCTTTCTCTCTTTGATCATATGCTGTTTTTATTGTTGTTACTTTTTGTTGTTGTTTTTTTTTAAAAAAACATTTCACTGAGAAAACAGCCCTACTTCTGTAAATATAGAGTTTAATTTGGAGGAGACAGCACACTTCTGGATGTTACTGCTGGACAGTTATTTATTAAAAGGGGCTTAAGGTGAATAAATTGAGGTGGCTCAGGATACATGCATGCAAGTGTGATAATGCAGTATAGCATTTTCAGTTCTCTGTAGTTTTGGGGTAAGGGGAATTTTGGGTCATCCTAGTTTGTTTAGAAGTTTGTTACTGATATACTTTTGCATAATGCAATAGAGATTCCTAACATGTAACAGTGCTTGAACAGATGTTTAGGTTGTGATATATTTTTCATTTGGGAGGAGGAGGGGAGTAGTGAAGGAGAAATGTTTTAGTTTTTAAGGGGGAAAAATGTACTGTACTCAACTGTTTTTCATTTTTATTAATTTTTTTTTTAGAAAAAGATGTGTGTTTTCAGAAACAGTGGGGATGTGAGCTGATAGACAGCTGGGACATGGAGATGAGGGACAGAGGAAGCAGCTGGATTTCTGAGGGATAAAGAAGCTTTACATAGGGGTGTGGGTTTGTTACTGGTACATGTGGTACAAATTCCTGTAATTGACATGCTGCTTCCATGTTATAATCATATAACCTTTATGCATTTTAGGCATGTGCTCCATTTTTCTGAGAAAACCTTGCAAATATAATGCCTGCATGCAAATGTGGGAGATGTAGCCAAAGTCTTATAATCCAACATAATGTAGCCTTAATGGATTCAAAATCAACAATAAAAGTGCTTACTGGTTAAACACTACGGAGAATTTCATTGCAGGGTCATTTTAAGAGGAGATAAGCTTGTTTGTACCTTCTTTCTAATCAGCTCAGCCATCTAATGATCAGGAGAAGAATGTGGAACTGGACTGTGAGAATTCCCATCCCCAACTTCCTACTGATCCATTATTTAACTAGAAACAAGGGTATGTTCTGTGCCTCCATTACATATTTCTAGCCTGAGAATTTCAATCTTTGCCTAATTCAAAGGTAAGCCATTGTTTTTTGAAACAGAGTAGAAATGCTGAGTAAATTCCACTGGAGTCAGGGCTCAAACATTCATTAATACATGGGGTAGGATCTGAACGAAGTGCTGCTATCTTGCAGAGAAGTCACCCAACTCATAGGAACAAAGTAAAAGTCATACAAAATAAGATGCTAGAGCTCAAGACTTCAACAAAGAGAAATTCCATGGCAAATCCTACACCTCTGAAAACACTGGAGTCGCCAGCCTTCAGACAAAACTGATTTTCAGGAGTCCTCTCTGAAGGCCACAGGACTGGATCCTAAGACCCTTTCTCCCTCACTGCCTCTGAGGCTGGTTTTTTCTTCCCTCCCTCCTTCTAATACTTCCACTGTATCTGTTCGAGCCCCATTGAGTATTGAGGCAGGGGAGGTGGCTGGTGGAAACATAAGACAGGCAAGAAGGTCAACTGGGGTAGGCCACAAAAATCTCCAGCCCCAGCAGGCTGCAATTATGGGTAATCAAGGCTGCTGCAAAGCTGCTGAGCTGTACTATGCACTTAATCTACCCAGCATGGCAGCCACAGCCCCATGTACAAGGGGAAAGGAAGCTGGTCCTTGCATGTCTCCTGAGCACGTGTGAGTCTCATCTGCAAAAAACAGTGGGCACTGATTTTTTTGGGATCTGGTAGCCACATGTGAACTCACTGTGGCAAAGCAGGTGGGAGCTGCATGATGGCTGAGCCAGGCATCCCCTTCCCTCTTGGCAGCTCCAGTGGGTTGTGCTGCTAATGGGAACTGAAATCCTCAGCCTGGAGCTGTGCTACTCCCTCGTGGAGTCAGGGGCTCTGACAAAGAGCCCGGCTTGCTCTCACTCTGCTCCCCAAGCTGGCAAGACAATAGTCACCCAGTATGGTTTTGTGGCCTTCATTCTTTTTTGTTCTTCCATCTGCTTCTTACTCAAAAAGCAGGCTCGGGCTCTCGGAAGATAAACAAAAGCAGTCCTGGAGCCAAGGCTCTGGGCATTTTTATTCTGTATTAACAAAAACCCAACACTGGCTGCAGCTGTGGCTGGTTAGGTTTATACATGCCTGAGACAACAAAATTCAGATTTGACCTGAACTTTCCCAGAGACTGGGAATGTGCAGATCCAGGGCTTTGGTTATGGGTTTGTCTATAAATAGCCTCTAGTGCTGATTTAGAATCCTTCAACAAATGTATTCTGCAGTCTCCAGAGTGGCATTCACATGTTCTCGTATACCAATGTACCCTATTTGGCTGAATGAAAGTCAGCAACAAGAATTTTAATGGTTTCAGCAACCTGAGCCAGTAGCTGAAAAAATAATTTTTTTCCCCTGTCCTCCCATTCTTTAAGAATCCACAGTATGTTGCTCGTGCTGGAAGCTGCCTGACCTTTACTCTGTCAATGTTCTTTGCTCTTTGGGATAAGACTCATCTGAAGTTTCCTTGCTTTCTGCAAGCAAATTGTCCTCTCCCTGCACATTGAGTACCTTCCTTTTCACTGTGAGGGAGGTTGCACTGGAGTTTCCTAGCCAGGTATTACTCAGGTTTCTGACTGCAGCTCAGGAGACTTGTGAGATTATGAATGAGATGAAAGAGTTCCTGAAAGAAAGGGAACATCCTCATGAGAAGTTTTGCCTGTGACATAGATTGGGAAATGCTTCCTTTTAAGCTTACAGAGATCCAGTATTGCATGGGTAAATACTTCACTGGAGCTCCTTGGTTAAGCCCATCTGTGTCTCTGCCACAGAGCTCAGGCACTGAAGTGAGGTCTCATCACACCGATCTATCACTGCCATGTAGCAGTTGAGTTGCCTTTTCTCCATGCTGGTGTCCTGCATGTTGCTGAGGCTCTGGGCCATGATTCTGGGGCACAGATGTCTGTGTCTTCATGATAGAAATAAAGGCCCTGCAGAAATGTCCTAGGTCCAGTGACCCAGAACACCTCACACTGGAAGTATACACTTTTCCCTCTGATGGCAGAGGGATATGGACTTAGCACATGAGTTTTCCCAGAGAACACATGAACACAGCGCTCAAAACATAGCCATGTGTAATAAAGACACATGTTTGCCACAGGTTACTAAATGTAGCACCTCTTTCCTTACTGACCATGCCCCATGCACTGTTAGGGTAAAATACTAAGTGCCCTCAAATGTTTTCTAGTCTCCATTTTTTCAGTACATAGAAAGATGTTTTGAACTGAAAACAGGACTCCCAAGATTCCCCTTCATCATCAGGAGCATATTTGGCCAACTAAAACCAATGGGAAAATATGGTAAGCATATGTGGTAGCTCATTCTCTTCAAAACACAACACAACTGTTGCTGCTTTGTGCCTCTCTTTCCTTGTGCATCAGGAACAGCTAAGTTAACAGTGAATATGCCTAGAGGTAGGGGTTGGTTCTGGTTCAGCTTTGGAGGTTTTTTTCTCTACTTTTCTGGATTTCTCATTCACTTGTGTAAGGTCTCTTGGGATCTTCAGTGATAAGGGGTTGCCAACACATCACTGATGTTGTTGGTTCCAACTGGGAAATGCTGCAATATCCTCAGTAGACAGGGGCCTTCAGAAGATAGTTAAAAACCCTTACAAGACATCATCATCATGAAGATAGACTTGGGTCTACTGTAGTTCACCAGAAGATTCCTGCTTCAGGAATGCATACAGTCTGTGTTTGAGACACCACGAGTGACAGCTCATCTACCAGGACAGCCACAGAGACCCTGGGGGGCTCTATCTCCCCCAGACTAGCAGGTATGGCCAGGGACTACTCATGCCTTGAAGCACTTATCCTTTCCTAGGGGAAAGTCAGCAGAGAGAAACTGTAGTTCTCTGCAGGCTCTGGAGTTTCCCATCTCTCTGTCTATTTTTGCCAATACTAATGGTTTGCATTGCTGAAGTGACTCACAGGTCAAAATATGAAATAGCTCATTTCCCTCCCAACCATGTGCAGGAGCAAAGGAGCAGGTCTGCCTCTAACCCAGGCCAGCTGGACCCAAAGAGCAGGCAGGATGCTTCTCAGGTGGCCTCAGGCAGTGTCTCTGCCATGGTCTCCTGGAAGTTTTATTCCGAGGATGACTTTTCTGCCTCCTTCATCTTGTTGCTCTCCTTTTCCTGAGCCATGCATGGGTGGTGGTTGTCTCCTCCCCAGGGGTCTGAGCTGCAGTCTGCTGAGCTAAGAGGGACTCCAAGGAGTTGATGAAGTGCCCTGGGTTCATCAACTCTGCAGAGTTGTTTTTGTGGGGTGGCACAGACAGTATCAAGCCTTTTCTTCTCTCCTCTGAGGATAATGCAGGCAAATCAGGCTATGGCTGTTTCTCTGCCCTCCATTTTGTGCCTCAGTTTCCCTTGCTGTAAGGACAGAGCACAGCTCTGGCTGTTTGAACAGTACAGCTCAATACTCCTGGCCAGAGTTTCTGCAACTGTATGGTGGCTCCTCTCAGTCTTAGGAGCTGCCAGTTTTCCTCTCTGGGAACCTTTGCAGCTCCCCATGGAGCAGAGAGGAGAGGCAGGAGAGGCTCCTGGTGCTGGCCATGCACATGACTCAAGTCTGGCATTGCAGTTTTTTTGGTAGCTGGGGAGCAGCCTCAACTCAACACCAGGAAATCAGTGTAAAAATAGCCTGTCAGTGTGTTTGCAGCCAAGCAAAGTGCATGATGTTTCTCTGCCAGAATCTGGCCCCAGCAGCCCCTTTCCTAACTGGCTCCTGGAGCACTGCACACAGGGGATAAACTGTGGGGAAGATCTTGCCTCTGCAAGTCTGTTACTGCTCAGACAACAGACTGAGAACAAATGTTATCCCCAGTAAGGGATGTCCAGTGAGAGCTGACAGAGACTTCCCCAGCATGGATGCTGAGACCCACACTGATGCCACTAGGAGATGCTCCTTGGCATGGATGTGTCCCATGGAAGGGATGTCACTGCACACAGGTGCAGGAACATTATGGCACATGGCCCCATCCCAGAGAGGCCATTTGGGCTGTGACCCCTGACAGTGCTCAGAGCTCTGGTAAGACCAACGCAGGTCTGGGGCTGAGGAAGGGGGCAGTGGCCATGGTGGTGGGGGCTGCTGGACAGCAGGACTCAGCAGTCTATTTCCCACATCAGAGCAGCTCTCTTGGACTTCACCAGAGCAGCATTGCTTTAAAACAGCAAAAACTACCTTGGCCATACCCCTACATCCTGCAGCCTCCATGCAGAGCCAAGCTGGTGATGCAGCAGCATGCATGAGCCCATCCTGTATTTTCTGCACTGGACTTCATACAGGCACACTCACTGAGCTGTGACCTGGTTGTTGTATCATTATCAAAGAGACACAGATCAGACCTGAAAAGTGCTGTGTAAAATCCTCCAGGCAAACAAGCCCTGACTATCAGTCCTCTTTCATTCTTGCACCTAACCGAGATGATCTATGAGCTGATTATGATTCCATGTCTGAAATGTTCAGCCCTCATTTATCACCTTTATGACAAAATTTGGTGCTGAATTTTCCCACATTTTGGGACACAATGTAGTCTTTTGAGATATGAACGAATACTTGGTGCCATTCTGCAACTGAGATGCTGTGGCACTCTGAGGCTGACTCTTGGGAGAGTTTGTTTTGATTTCTTGCTCTCTCCATGACCCTGAAGTCATCCTCTCTGGTTTGACCCAGTAGACTGTAATCTCCTCAGTATCACAGAGGGGCAGGTCTTAGATTACCCACCAATATCTGGAACAGGACTCCAAGAAAAACATTCAATAATTGGAAAATTTTCAACTAACATAGCTGGATCACAGCCCTCAGCTTAAGGAGAGATGGCTGTTTTAGTAGTGCTATTGCTATTTTTAGTGCCTTTATAATAAAAAGTTGTCTCTGTTACAAGATTATTTGCCCTCTTTTCTGTTCTCGCTACTACAAAAACAATTTATGAAACAAACTGGTTTCTCTTAGGAAGCAACAGCTGTTGTATAAGCACACAATAAAATACAAAACCAAACAATTCCCCTCACACATTCCCAGTAGCTGTGAATTTTTCAACAGGTCCTAGAATATGGCATCTGGCTGAGGGGAGGATGTGTAAGTGTCCATATTGTTGTGAGATCTGGCTTGCTGACCTGTCTGTTCCTTGAATGCCAAGTTGTCAAAGCCTTGCTCCTGCCCATGAGTGCAAGTGAGTGCTCATGTTAAGTGTCCTCAATGATCGGCTTAGGTGACGAAGGTCATAGGTACTTGAATAGAGACTGAATGCCATGTCCCTGAGAGAGAGAAGCAATACGTCATGTCTCTTCGCCACTGTTTTCCTTTGTCAAGATTTTGAGATGCCTTTGTCTGTCTACCAAGAGAGATCTGGATATCAATTGCAGTGTTACTGGTGTAACTGGCACAGCCACACTGACTTCAGTGGTGTTACTGCAATTCTGCAGTGGTGGGAGTGGAACCAAAATCAACCAAGAGGCCATGAGCCTGGGTCAGTTCTTACTGAAACAATTGGGAGAATTTCCACTGGTTTCACGGCTGATAGAGAAACATCTTCACATGATGGAAAAGTTCTTCCTAGTGTATCAATCCTATACCTGTTTCTTTTGATGACAATGTCATGATAACATCGTGCCCTAATAGTCTGTGTGCTCTTTTAACCAGCAATTATTCTTTGGCTCCCTAATTCAAACTCAACAGGACCATAATCTGAATTAGTTTAGGCTCTTAGAATTAGCACTCAGACATAGTACTACTATGCAGTGTTCCCAGACTGTGCCACTGAACAATTACAAGCCATCATTCCTAGCCTAGCTGAACTAGTAGCATCTCACAGAGTGTGCTCAAGGATGCTCTCTTCAGCACAGCCAGCTCTGGGCTGGAATATGGCCACTTCAAAGCTCAGGGCAAACTAGCTGTAGAGAAGGGCGTGAAAAAGGACACTAAATGCTATCAAAATGAGATATATAAGCAGACAAGGAGCCAATGCCAAAGCTGGATGTTCCCTGAAGCACCAGTAAGTATTACCTTGAATTTTACCAGGAAATCAGAAGTGACATCATGTTCTCTTGTTTTTTTAACCTTAACCTCCTTCATAATAGATTACTCCACAATGCTTGAACTCTGTATAGATCTTCAGTCATCCAGATGCAGCTGCTTCTTTTGGGGCAGTACTGCATTATCAGCATCAAGGCGAGCCTGTGGAGGAGCTGCTGGCTCAGTTCCTACCCAGACTGAAGTAAGCCAATAGGAACCACAAAGGGTGGTATCAAGTGGTGGCCGCTGATGCAAGCTGTGTCCAGCCTACCCCAGCCCTCAGCAGGACATCAGGGTTCCTGAAGAGTTATGATTGTCTCCTGTCCCTAACCAGTCCTGTCTGAGCTACACAGTGAGTTGTTGCTCTTGGCCCTGTAATGATATTGGTAGATACCCTGACCAAACAAGGAGCCTGGACACCTACACTATACACCATACAGGCATTATTAAAAAACTGCTATTCTTCTACCTTTAGTAAAAGCAATTTTTGTTTCCTCACTACTAGTAAGCATGTAAAAGCTGGAGAAAAGCTTATCTTACCAAGACAGGCTATCCAACATGCCATTCAATGCAAGCAGTAAAGGGTATGTTGCTGCCTTGCTACAAACAGCTGGACTCAGACACATCCACAGATGTGAATGTTTCTCTTTTTTTCTTCTCCCTTAGGTTGCTCTGTACAAGTCTGTCTCCATCACAGGGTCATTTCAAGCAGCAGGACTGTGTTTAATTGCATGCAGACACCTGTACTTACTCCATCAAGGAGTACACAAAAAACAATCCCCATAGAGGTAGGTAAGGACATGAACAAAACACTTCCAGGCAACCATCCAAAGACTTCCCGAATGCTGCCTACCACCCTCTGCTGGCATGTGAACTCCTGCCATGTGTCATGTCCCCGTCAGACCCAACTGAGCTGCCTTTGACCGTTTTGATTCAGAGTGCTTTCTTTATTTGCCTTTGGGGTTAAACAAGTACAGCAATTGCCTGCTTTGTGTGGGGAACGGTTGTTAGGGCGACTGGGAGGAATTCCTTGGCACCAGCACTAGGGTAAGAAAGGAATGAGCAGAAAAATGCTCAGCCAGAGTCAGCAGCAGAGCAGAGGCAGAGGCAGTGTAAGCCAAGGGTGCTTTGCTGTGACTGTGTTAGTGCCTCGCCCTGACTCTCCCACGGGCAGCAGAGGGACCCTGGGCAGGGAGGGTGCTCTGAAAAGCGAAGTCAACACACCCTTCACTAACCTCTGCAAACTTCTGGGCAGAGTCCCCACAGCACTGTCTGTACTCACTGACCCCAGGGCTCATCCTCCTGAGCCACAGAGGTGCTGAGGGGAACCAAGTCCTGAGGTTTTACTCTGTTCCTCCTTCTGTGATTGAACACCCCCACAACACACAGATGTCAGTTTTCTCTTTTGATACTTGGTTCAGAGCTGCTTGCAGTAATAAAGGAAACTTGGAAAACTAAGCTGTGCTAGTGATTTTCAAAGGAAAATAAACCTATTTTGGGGTCATTTTCGCTGTGAAACATGGTTCAAAGGCACAAGACTAAAGGGCAGGGTGAGTAGTGAGCTGCCAGATAGGTGAGTCCAATTTGGTTTAGGCTTTAACTGCTTTATTTTTGCACTACATATGCTCTCCTTGCTCAAAACTGCTGCCTTCCCCATCTGCTCCTGTTCTCCACCCAGGTCACACCTCTTTCATAAACAGACAATAACTTTGTTTGCATTGGCTTTCTGGCAAATTTACACAGCTCTCCCATTTAGAGATTGGATTTCAGGTGATGGTGAGCTGATTAGTAGATGTAAGGGGATTTGCTCTTAAGAATTGTGAGGATATTCAGCTGTATCCTTTTAAGCAGTGATAAACAGGAAGAAAAGGAAGATAAAAAGGGAAAGGAGAAACAGAAGGTCGTGCCTGGTCTCTAGGCTTGTCTGCATAGTGGCTTAAAATTTGCCAATGAAATTAGTGTAGTTTGCACAGTGAGGCAAGCATGCAGCTGCTGGGACAAGAGAGTGGCATAAGATACTGGAAGGTAGCGCCAAGTGCTGTTAGTAACGGGTGTAGAGCTGCAAGACTTGTAGGTAAGGGGTAATATCCAGACCTGGAAAGCATAATACTATGTGAGTTTGGTGGTTTCTCTTATGCATAAAGAAAATAATTCTGCAGTTTGCTGAACTGAGTCCTCATCAGAGATACAGTTCTACATAGTACTGCTTACAGACTGTGGATTAGGGAAAGGTATCCATTCTGTAGCCTTGCAGCAGTATATCTGTCTTCTCTTTGGTCTAAGGGGTATGCTCTTATTCATCCAAATTTAAGTAGTTATCTTAAATGGTTATTGCAGAAGTGCTTTGCCCAACAGTCTCTCTCTGTGTTTGGTCTTGTTTCCTCAATGATTCTATTTGATTTCCAAGTTCCTGACTGTAAAAACAATCAAATTAAGACTTTGGGGTGAAATTCCCAATGAGCTGTGCTGGTTTTGTTAGGCTTGAAAAAGTTCTATTAGAAGTGAAGCCATGAAGTAAAATTGCTGAGCAGTTGAGAGCATGGTTTTCATAAGCTTTCATGTTCTAAAGCTGTCAGCTCTTGGCCTGAAACTTACCAGGCATAGGGCCAGACTTCCCAAACCTGTAGATGGAAAAGGGGGCTGCCTCTGCACCCTAGAAGACTTCAGTCATTGTCAGATTAAATTAGAGTATCCTTTAGACTGCTCTCATTCAAACTAGAACAGAACAGCCAGAGTTTAATGGGTAGCAAAAGCTTCTTGAAGTCATGTCAGTCATGCACCTTTTGAAGTCTATTTACACCTTTTTGTCATGCATTAAATGTTTCTGCAATTTGAAAAAGGTTGAGCAAAATCCTGTTTGTGATTTCTTTTATAAATTCCCTTACACTGGCTGAGTATGTATTGGGGCAACCCCAAAGTCACTGATTTAAGCTTGGGAAGTCTCAAAGGCAGAGTCAAGAAAAGGTAAGTACACTGATACCTTCTTCATTTTGTCTAGCTGAAAATGAATTTGGACTAAATGGCTTTAAAATTAACAAATCAGACCTCATTATGGTGCAAGATGTTCTGCTGGAGGTTGCTGCCCACTTTTGCTGGCTGATGGCTATGTTGGCCAGTTTAACTTGTGCGAGGAAGAGGGGTATTGGACTGTAGTGTCTACCTCCTGCTCCACTGCCTGTGAGTGCTGACTGCTCTGGTCTGTATTAAGACTGTGCAGCCCTGCTCTGAGCCTTGCTGCAGGTTTTGGGTTCTCCAGACCGTTCCTAGATCATCCTAATTGATTTCTTCAAACCTGGCCAGTGTTTCTATGCATTAAAACCCCCTGGTGTGCCTCTTTACAGACTTTTCAGTTCATGATGGCAAGAATGAACACTTGGGCTTTTTTCCACTTTCTGTCTGGTTTGATCTCTGTTCCTCTCTGTGACCTACAGCTGTTTGCTGTAACTCTGATTTTCTGTTTAGAAGGTCTTCTTTGTCCTTGGAGTCATCAAGAAAGCTGATCTCCATGGCAAGTTGACCCTATTAAATCCCAGTACAGGAAAAAGGCGTATGTGGGCATCTAAGCACAGTCCTGGGATCCAGCAAATCCACCCTGCTTGTGAAGGCACCTTACTCCCAGGAGGAGGACTGAGGGACTGCTCATGAGTTCTCCTTGCTGTGTACTATTGATCAACCTGACTCTCATAAACCAAGCCAGTGCAGATCCAAGAGCATGTTTATTGTGCCAACGACAATTCCTCCTCCTTCACAACTTGCCCTTGCTATATGATGGATGTGTTGTGGGCAGGAGCAACTGGCACAGCTCATTCTTTTGGGAATAGCCAGGGTAACTTCCCAGGCCATCAGGACCCTTGCTGACTTATCTGAAATAGCAGTGTGTGGGAAGGAAATAAGAGAGGCCAATAGTTTTGTGTTTACCCAGCATCCCATGTGGGTCTGTAAATGTGAGACAGGACAAAGCTCCTATATAGCAAGGGTTAAGATATAGCTGGTGGGAATGTTTCTGTCAGGGCAGCTTTCCATTGAAAATAAATAAATAAATGCTGGCATGGGTGGATTCTGACAAAAGTCTAGACAGGAAAATATTGCTACAACCATAAGATGTTTCTGATGATTTCACAGAAACATTTTTCAAAATTCAAGCGTTAAGAGTTGTCCAGCTCCTTTTTTTTATTATTATTCTTTTCTTTAAAAATAGAAGTTTCACACTCAGCTCTTAAGCCTTAACATGTCACAGCAGCTAGTGCAAACTCTATTATTTCTTTCCTGGGGTTGGCATTACTGAAAGTCGTTAGCCTTAAATGTGTTGGTCCTATGTCACCCTAGAGATGATTTGTGACTCATACTGTGGAAGTCTAGGGATGGAATGGGAGGGACCTCCTAAGTGTCTGTACAGCTGCTGCTTTACTGAGCTTTGCTGTAAGGTGCAGGATATGGATGGTGTAGAGTGTGGCTGGGTGTGTGGTTTGTTTGGTTTGGATTATTTTTTGTGGTTGATTGTTGGGTTTTTTTATAAATTTTTGAAGGCAGAGAGGCAGATTTGAGCGGCAGAGGAGGGTTTGTTAAATTTCTAGCGTTTTGTTTTGCAGTGTTCCAGATCAGTAGAAAGTGTTGGCAATAATGAGTTACTTACTCTGTTGTAGCAGAATTCACCTAGTCTCAGTGCTAAGTTTTATGATGAGGAATTACCTGGTTGTAATTTGCATGTTGTTTCTGTGCCAGAGGCCAAAATTTTAGCAGGGAAGGGTGTGTGGAGGGAAAAGCAGTGGAAAAATTACAATGAGTCAACAAGGTTGACTGCAGGGTTCCTCACAAGGGAAGCCTCGTTTATTAAGCAACTCAGTCTCTCCCTGTGAGATCATATGTGAAAAACAGGTTGAGCCACATCTGAGGGTGTTGCCCTGTGGAATTTGTAGATCAGGATGCTTTATACCTGCGTGTGCCCAGTAGAGAGAGGCCAGTTACATTCGGTGGCTGCCAGCAGGAACAAGCCTCCAGAGGAATACAGTTATTCCTGTTTTCTTGTGGTAAGTTTATTGAAAAGAACTTCTGTTTCTTCCTCTCTTCCCTATATCTTTTCTTCAAGTCTCAGACTCCCTAACCATGAGGTGTGATACAGGTATTCTTCTTCATCAACAGATCCAGGTGTCACTACTGAGACTGCAATGGCATGGTGGAAAGCCTGGGTAAGTAGAGGATATATTGACACCCAGAGGGTTTTTGGTACTATAATACAGTAGCTTATAAATTGCATCAGACACTGTGTGGGAATGAAAAGTTTCCATTTAACAATCAGCAAGACCTATTTACTGATTTTTCTAGCTATAAAATAGCATTCAGCACTTCAAAAACATTGATGAAGGAAGGTGTTAATATGATTGCTCCTCTTCTTCTAGCCAGCAAACTCTCCTGGCCCTTCAGTTGAGGATGGTGTAGGGAGTTGTCTTGTGCCTGTATATATGGAGAACACTGTGTACCACTGTACCGCGGAACAGCAAAGTTACACAGCTGAGGTCTGCAAGCTGTGGGCCCCTTGTCTGCTCCCTTCTGTATGGCAGTGAGTTCAGGGCTCTGACCTGTGCCCAGTTTGGTCCCCCGTTGCAGCGGTAGGCTGTGATCACAGAGGAAGATGTGGTCAAGCCACAATGTCTTTCTTTGGTGGGTTTTTAATGCTGCAACAACAATGTGTCCTTGAACACCTTGTCTGTTTGGTAGGAGCCAGAGTTGCTGTGTATGTTCTCTTGTAAACTCTTGCGGCTTTGAGAGGAATGTGCAGGATGGGGAGATGCTCGTGGGGTGTGTTGAGGCAGCCTCTGGGATCTGGCTCAGGGCAGATAGCAGGTAGTTCTGATGGCATGCACAGCAATGCTGCCATCCATGGCAGCTCTCCCATTAGCTTCTGTGGGAGGCCAAGTTTGCTCCCAGCCTTTATCTCCAGGTGTTTATAAACCAGAGTCTAGAAGAGACCTGCTGGAGACATGCAGTGGAGGAGTACTGGTAGAGAAGTCTTCTTTCCTAGTCCTAACCCCTGTCCAGCACCACTGCCAGTAGTGCACAGGCTTTCTCTGGAATGCTGTTGGCTTGTTTGTGGAAAGATTTGTCCCAGAGTCTTGCTTGTTGTGAAGGCATCTTCATGTTTCAGCAGCCTGTGCATGGGGTAAGCCTGCACTGAGGCTCCAGTGCTGCTGCTCTTCTCTCAGCTGGGGCATCGGAGTCCTGGCATTGGTGACTGAGCAGAGGGTGAGGGACCTCTGCCACATGCCAGCAAAGATGCTCAGGAAGCATAGGAGAACTCTCTTACAGTGTATTATATTGGCTCTGGTGCAGTATAGCCATCAAGGAGTGAGAAACCACTCTGCATGGAGATGGCCATTTTTCAGGTTTTCACTTAGTTTTGCAACAGAAGGGCAAGAACTGGAGGAAACAAAAAAAACAAACAGAAAAAACCAAACCAACCCCAAAATACCTTGTGGAGTAAGGATTACCAAATAATTCCTATTTTCTTTCACTAGGCTTCAGTTAGGAATCTTTCCTGATCTTAAAATATATCATGATTTTATTTTCCCAGAAGGATCAAAATTGTAATCTTCCTTTCTGCTTGAGTTCCCTCTGCTTCTCTATTTCCTTTTTGGAAGTGTAATATAATAAAACAGATGCTTTTTCAAAGCTTGGAGTAGCTTCACCTTAATTTTTAATTTTCTATTGATGTGTTTCCCACTACCCCCAAGTTGGAAATAATTTCTAAACATAGAAGGAGAAAAGCTCTTGCAAACTCCAGCATTCTCTTACCTGTCAGCATTGTAGGGGGTGAAGGCATGAGAAGAAAGCGAGAGGTCCAAAGAAGGACAGGGAAAAGTGGCTTTTGTTTTCTAAGCCCTTCATAAAAAATACAGTTCAAAAGCAAAAAAAAAATAAAAAGGGAAAAATGTGAATTTTTTTCAGAAACTTTATACTGAAAGAACACCAAACATTAACCCCTCCTGTCCGCAAATTCCAGCTCTTCAATAAACTATTGCTTAGGTTTGAAAATACTTTGGTAGGAAAACTTTTAATTCTGCTCCGCTTCATTTATAGGTAAGACTTTTCAGAGCATCAGCTGTAAGGTACTTTGATTCCATGGCTTTCATGCCAATTATTCATGTTAATATGAGTCATACAGATGTCTCGAGTAGTTTCAGCTAGGTAGTTGTATGATCAATTCAACAGGGAAACAAGACCAAACTTAACAGGGTTTCTCTGAAACCTGGTGTTGTACCTGTGCTGCAACAATTATGTACCCAGAGAATGAGGTGTACGAGTGAGTCATGAATGTGCTGGTTGACCCTGGATGGGCTGTAACTGTTTATCGGAATTAGTACCAAAAAAGATCATTTGTTTAATTTGTTTCCACTGCCTCCGAATGAAGGCTCAGCTTTGCACTCCCTCTCTCACTGAGTCACCAGGCATGGGTCCAGAATGTTTTCTTCGCCTTTTTTTTTCTCCATGTGGTCCTTGCATGCAGCTAGAGAGGATTCACCATCTTTTTTTCAGAGCAAAATCAGATGGATGAATGTAACCTGCTTTTCAGGGAAGCTGTGATGGTGCTGGCTGTCTTAACAGAAGGCTAGAAAAGGAGAGCTTGAAATGGTCCTGCCAGCTCGGCCAAACTCTTCTAGGCCCATAACAAACTGCTGGAGGTGTGAATGCCACCTAATCTGTCACTGCTTTTTCTGCAGTGACAGCTTCACCGCAGCCTTACACTTGCTGCTCGGTGATCATTTGGATTCAAAGCTGCATCTGTTCAGAAGTTTTCTTTTGGCACCACCTGCTCACTGCTGCTTTTTCTGCTGGCAACAAGGTGTGATAGTGCAGGACTCTGTGCTGGCTACAAAGCAAACTTCTCCAAGTCTTGCTGATTCCCTCAATACTTGTCATTGCCTCTTGGTCACTGCTCCCAAAGCTTGTCTGGCAAAGAGACCAGCATGTAAATATGTTACAGATGCATCTACTGGTACTCCTTCACACAGGAAATAAGAGCAGAGGGGATTTACCTCATGGCTAGAGGGTGGCACTTGGTGGTCCATGTTATGCAAGTCAGAAGGAACAACCATAGTGATTCTTTCTGGTCTGTGAGCTCTGATTTTTATCTGACTGTCAAGGTACCCCTATTAAAAAATCCATCAGGTCATGCCAATAACAGTCAGCAGGGAACTTTAAGAATAGAGTAGCTTCCAACTTAAGTATATTTTCAACTAAGAGAAATTTGTGTCCTTTACCGAAATAAAGTGGTGATAGCTCTTCATGCCTAACCACCCAGATACTTCCCTGTTGATAGGACCAGCTTGTTAGAGAGGCATCAATATATTCAAGCCAGTCCCTTGACTAACAACTTTTCTAAACTGAAGCTCTTGTGCCTTAGTTCTGGTTGATGGCCTGACTGCCTTGTGGTGACTGGAATTAGTCTCAGCGTATCTTTCTGCCCTGGGACTCTGGCACTGTCAACACCTAGGGGTTTGTCAGGAGGATTCTCCCCTGAGCCTACTCTTCTCCAGGCTAAACAATCCCAACTCCCTTAGCCTCTCCTCATAGCACTTGTGCTCAAGACCCTTAACCAGCCTCGTTGCTCTTCTCTGGACCTGCTCCAGCACCTCAATATCCCTCCTGAACTGAGGGGCCCAGAACTGTACACAGTATTCAAGGTGTGGCCTCACCAGCACCGAGTACAGGGAAAAAAATCACCTCCCTGGTCCTGCTGACCACGCTGTTCCTGATACAGGCCGGGATGTCATTGCCTTTTTGGCCACCTGAGGATCCCTTCCTTCAAAATCCCTTCCTTCTAGGATCACATCCTTCAGTGGAGATGGTTTCTTCTTGAAACCAGCTGTGCAGAAGTGTATCAGCAGATATTTAGAAAAATGGTCTGTGAGAACAAGACTGTTCCAGGAAATCAAAAAGCTATCTAAAAACTACCCTGCACCAACCCACTGGGAAATGCAGTATGAAACAATAGTATACATGCTGTGACGCATTGTATTTAAGAGGTGAATAGGAAAGTCCAGTCTACTACAGTCTATGCTTTGTCTGCCAAGACTGCCTGCACCTAATGACTCTTGCAGCAGTGTCAGCCATGCTTTGCATTTCATGTTTCTGCCAGGAGCCAAAGGCTGGTATGGGCAGGTGGAGACAGGAAACTTGTGTTCTCTTTTTTGCTCTGCTGAGAGACTTTTAACAAGTCTCTCCTAATTCCTGTGCCTTCCCCATGTGTAGGCAATAACTAACATTAATGTACTTTTCGAATACTTTTTCTTCAGCTGATGAAAAACAATGGTGAAAAGTTCTGTATTTTTCTTCCTCTTTTAGAGCGAAGCAGAGGGCAAGGCTGTGACTGGTGCTTTAAACTTTGATGCCTCACCTGATGCCCAGATTCTCTACAAGGCCATGAAAGGGCTTGGTAAGTTGACTACAACTACATGCATAAATTCTGTGTTGTACTTCTAATTGGCAAGTTGAAAGCCATTCCTTAAGAAATTTGCAGAGAGAGATATATCAGTTTTGGTGGGGGTTGATGTGAAAAATTAAAAATTAAAGTTTCCTCAGTACATTCTTGAACTTCTACATGAAGGCGATGAACCAGGCAAGGCTGTCTGAATATTCAAATTGGGATTTTGGTCTAGTCTCTAGTTATTCTGTGCACTGTGTTTATGAGTTATTGTTGCTCTCCACAGGGACTGATGAACAAGCTATAATTGATGTCCTAACCAAGAGGAACAATATGCAGCGTCAAGAGATTGCCAAATCCTTCAAAGCACAGTTTGGAAAGGTTCTTTCAAAACAAAGTCATATTCAGTCACTGTTTTACTGCACGTAGAATGTAGTAAATAGGTGTACAGTTTGTCCTGCAAGCATGATGCAAACAATGTGCAGGTCTTCTGCAAATAAGTAGATCAATATCTATTTATAAGGCCTGGGATGGATGTTTGAAATTAATTTTTGACCAGAAAAGTTGAGTTTTCTCCCAAATATTAAAATTTTTTTGGTAAAATGCATTTTGACCAGGAATATTTTTTAAAGTAAATCTTAACTTAAAGTGCACTTTCTTATTGTTTTAAACTGTAACAATAATTGATACCTTTCTAAGTGACATGTTGAGTAAAATATTGATTTGGTTTTGGGCCTTTTTAAATGTCAAAGAAAGTTCAATTTAAAGGCTTATTTAATTACACTTGTTTGGAAATTCTGAAAATGGAAACAATCAGAGCTTATTGACAACCATGTTTTGACACTCTTTCTTTCTTTGATAAAATCTTTCTTTTATCGGGAAACTTTTCCACCAGCAAACTGTGCCACCAGCTTTACTCTGCAGTCTCTAACGACCCTTGCTGGAAAGGGCACTGCCATGCAAGGGCCTCAGAAAGGGAAGCAAATATGGGGGCACCGAGTGTGGAACAATGAATAAATAGAATACTTGCATACCACTAAAAAGGGCGAGTCATACCCTAGAAAGACCTGTATTATAGTGAGAGGAAAGTTTGAGGTGTATCTTCAAGCATCTGCGAATGTCCTGGGTGCACATTTATGTGCAGGCTTTGGGAATCAGCTCCCTCTGAAGCTATACCCTTGCTTAATCAAAGCCTTCAGCTGCCTGATTCTGCTCACTGAGTAAAGCAGGGTAGATCAAGATTTGCTGCAGGATTAATTAGTACCTGGGAGAAGCATGAGTGCTGAGCAAACAGGGAATGTGGAAGGACCTAGACAATCTTTTTTGGAGTTAGGTGCCTTTTTCAGTACCAGAACCCTTTTTAACGAACTATCAACACAATGCTATCATTCAGCTTCATTGCTGTTGGCCATGAGGATGGAAACAGCATGGGCGCAGCAGAAAAATCCTGTGAGACTTTTTATATAACTGTGTGATTCATGTCTAACAGGATCTGATTGAAAGCCTGAAGTCTGAACTGAGTGGCAACTTTGAGAGGCTCATTGTAGCTCTCATGTACTCCCCATACAAGTATGATGCCAAGGAGCTGTATGATGCCATGAAGGTAAGAGAACTGCGTGCTGATAATTAAGTAGATGCACAAATAGAGTATGAATTTCCTGGACTTGTTATATAATTGTTTGTTATTAGCCTTTGAGAAATAGTTAATTGTACTATTGACACATATTCTGAGGGAAAATGCTGCTTTAATGTTTATGGCTATAAGAGAGTTTCTGTACATACATGTCTCATAGAGCCAACAGCAAAACTAAATTCACACACAAAGCAGTGGCCCTGATGCTTTACATGAGCCATGAAACCTTTAGGAAACCAAGGAGTAGTGGTGCAAGGGCCAGACTGGGACTGTCTGGTATCCTACCTATTGATACTCTGTCTTTACATGTTTCAGGTGCAGAGTGGTCTATTAAAATGGTACAAAGATGAACTGACTGGCCAAGCATTGATCTCCCTGCATCTCTCTAATGCTGTCTTCAAATATCTGACTCCAGAGATGCATTGCAGAAGTGTAGGGTTACATAAAATCATCCTTTAGGAATTGGGAACCTCAGTAAAAGAAACAATGTTCAAACCAAATGTGCTTTGTATCACCAGCTTTCATCATGATGGTTTTTTACAGCTCAGCACATAGACTGGTACTTTGCTGCCATCCAGCTCCTCCCTTGACCATACTTCTCTGCCAATAAATTGCACTCCATGACTAAATGCCTTTCTTTACCTTTATTTCTCCACTCTGCTTTCTTTTAAAGGGTTTGGGAACCAGTGAAGGTGTTATCATAGAGATTCTGGCTTCTCGGACAAAAGCGCAGATCAAAGAGATAATCAAGGCATACAAAGAACGTAAGTGCCTGGGGCTCAGATTTGTGTAGTCACAGCAAT
>NW_008660879.1:5672-7760 GCF_000695815.1 Acanthisitta chloris | reverse complement strand
GAATGGTGTTACCAGCTAGCACTGCCAAGGGGAAAATGGTTTTTTTAAAAAGCAAGAAGGTGCAACGTAACTGCTTGCTGGCAAGTAGAACATGACTATGCTGATAGAATTTGAAAGTTCCTTTCTAGGCATTCCATCCAGCTACAGGACAGGGTCAGCAAATCACAAACTTGGTTCAGCTTGGCCACAAAAGGCTATTGTCAAAATAAAAACAAAATCTGTAGCTGATCACTTGGCTCTTTTCCTCCATTAAATAGATGGGAATTTATCAAATATATATTTGTAAATATTTGATCTCTTCAGTCCCTTCAACTATACATCTGACATTAGCTCTGGGCTTATGCCTTGGGCATTGGTGGAGCTAGTGACTCGGATGCAAATGCTGATCTGGGTGACACTGAGGGTGTGAGCTGATCTCAGCCCTGTTTTTTCCCTAATGACCCTCTTGACTAGTGTCAGGTTAGTGTGTTGGGTTACTGGTAATATCCTGACTATAGCACCCAAATAACAAATCCTTCCTTGTCCTTTTCTTTCCCCTTGGTAGAATACAGTTCTGATCTGGAAGAAGACATAAAATCGGAAACACGTGGCTACTTGGAACAGGTTCTGGTTTGCCTTCTTCAGGTAATGCTAGAGAAGAGAAATGAGGGTATAAAGATCTTCACTTTTTTTTTCTTCCTTTTTGGAGAAGACATGCAATAGAAGAACCAATAGAGTCATGATGCCAGATAAACTGCAGAGACAGCCATGTCACTTGGACTGGATCTGTGTTCCAGCTTCCATGGACTGAAGCAGGGAACCCCTCCCTGAGCAGCAGTAGGAGAGTTGGGAACTTACTCTGCTTCAGGGAGGCACCTTACTTTTACATATGTATAAAGCTACTGCACTCTACAAGGGTCTTAGAAAACAGTGCCCCTCAACTATGATTCACCACTTTTCCAGGATCTGTGCCCTCAGTGCTGAGTGCATTTGGATGCATTTACCCTATTGCATTTTCTGAATTTTCCTGCCTAGCAACAGAATAACTGAGCAATTTTTGACTCCACTTCATATGACTGATTTCAGTGCCTTTCAGTGAAGGAGTTAGCACTTGTGCTGTCTGAAACATTATTGCTTGGGTATTCTGCAGAAATAGGTAGCTGAGAAGGATAATTTGATCTTTGCCTAGAATGGATGCTGTGATACATATATATGGAAGAATATTCATGAGATAAAATGGTTACCTTTCTTTTTGTTCTCACAGGGTGAGAGGGATAATGCCACTCTCTATGTCGACACAGCCTTGGCTCGCCAGGATGCTGAGGTACTCTCAAATGCTTGTGATCACTGATATGCCTGCATCCCACCTGTCTTGAACTTCAGAGTCCTTCAGTGGGCAACAGCGTCCTGGTCAGCAGAGGATTGGAATCACAGTAGTTTAGGGTGGGGTGATCTTCAAGTAAACAGCTTAGGGTTCTTCAATTTTGCCTGCACTGCTGAGCCTTGCTGTTCCAAAGCAGAGTGATGAGATCTGGGCTTGGGCTAAGCTGCTTTTGGTATGTGAAGGTATATGGGTATGGTGGAGTGGAATAGGAAAGTGTAGGAAATAAATCTTAAGAGTAATGTTGGCTGCTCCAGCTGCTGCAGGAGGGATGGAAAGGGTGGAGACAGTGACTGCTTCAATTCATCTAGAAAACACAGTCAAGCATTTTCATAATCAACCATTCTAGGAGATTCTAGTTCACACAGTGTTTTAGGTTACTTCAAACCCCTTTACCATAGCAGTGGCTTCAGCCAAGCTCTGTTCCTTTACCAGCTGCACATAGAGAATATTTTGTTAATAACTGTGTGTTAAATTACAGACTCTCTATGCTGCTGGAGAGAAGATACGTGGCACTGATGAGATACAGTTTATCACCATCTTGTGCAAAAGAAGTGCCACACACTTGATGAAAGGTATGGAGCAGAACCCACAGTCCCAAGCCTCTGAAATGAGAAATCACTCCAGTCAAAAAGATGAGTCAGGGCTAGAGATGGGAGAGATGGATAGTCAGAAACAAGTACCTGTTTCCTAATCCTTGATCACTTGGTAATCCAAAGCTGCCAGCA
>NW_008660879.1:0-5643 GCF_000695815.1 Acanthisitta chloris | reverse complement strand
AATCAAGTGGTTTATCTAGGAGTCCTTACACAGTGGTGACTGCTGAATGGTATAGTTGTTTCTTCAATAAACTCAAGAAGTGAGAGAGTCCCTTTCTAACCAGGTAGGAGCATGTGATGGACAGACACATGACCCTTTGGATGTGGGTTTCTTGGGAGGGGGGGAATCACAAAAAAATGTAGCTAGTTATTCAGTGCTGGAGAATCACAGGGTGCACTCTACATTTCTGTCCCAGGTTCTTCTGCAGGCATCAGAGGCTGCTGGGAGGGAAGACAGTAATCCCACTCCAGCTTCAGCTCCCCACTGTCCACACAGGGGAGAGCCCTGGCCATGTCATCTCAAGACTTTTGAAGCAGTCCAAAGCTCTAACAGATTGTTATGTTGGCTGAATCTAAGCATACCATCTGTGTAAATCAGATGGACCTAAACTGATGAATTTAGCTGGTGATATTAGGTATGCCTGAGTTTTTTCAACTTGAGGTCTTCTGAGACAGTTTCTAAGCCCTGGAGGGCAGCTCCCCCGTGTGTTTCAAATTTAATCTTCCAAGGTCACTTAAAAAGCAAACAGAAAAAAAGTGGTATCTACTTTTTGCCTTTAAGAACTGAATTTCATCTAGTTGTCAGAATGACACCAATATTTGGGACCTACTGTGGCATCAAACAATTTCCTCTGTGCTATGGCAGCCTGTAGGTATTTATCTTTGAACTTGAGTGCAATTGTTGCAGGTTTAGGTTTGTTTGATTGGGTTTTATTTTTAATAGAGAGAGTAGGCCTGAGCTGAGAAGTCTGTATCCATCTGTCTATTCTGTGGTATTCCCTTTCCCTGAAGTGTCTGAGTGTTGATGTTTAGGTTGATGTTTAGGATGATCTTGGATGCTGAGCAAAGTTTATTAAGATGTCCCTTGCAGTACATAGCAGTTTTCCTTCTTTGCTAGTCTGAAAGCTAGGAATAAAATCAGAGACCTACAATTCTGAGTCCTGGAACATCCAATGTGTATAAGATGAACAATGACTGGTGCTGGGCTTTTGTTAATGTGGGAACTCAGATATCTTGGAATCTGCACCCATGTTTTGCATGTCTTTTCTCAGTTGTTGTTTTTTTAAATTGTGTTTGAAATAATAAGTTTTCCCAAACTGTGTTGTCATCATTTCAAAGTCCAAGGGCTGGGACCAGCATAGTCCTAGATTTAAGTTGATGTTATTTTGGTTCCTGAAGCTAATTATATCAACAACCACAAAACCAAATGTCCCCAACCTGTTGTCTGCTTCATTTCTGTGGTTAAAGACAGCAATGAAGGGTCAGATTTTCAAATGAACTTGAGGTGACTAAAACTGTGTTTTCAAATGAAGGAAGGGAATTAAGATCCGTAGATAGTCTGGATTTTTGTGAATGTTACCATCCATTTTTGTGGCTGATTTCTGAGGCTGAATAAAGTCTGCTGAAATTGGTGTAAATGTGGCCATTGCTTTAGCAGGATCTGTGTGTTCGCATCACCACACAAACAATGCCTGTAAATACTGGCCACAAAATGTCTCGGAGTTAGCTTGGTAAAAAAACTGAAGTTCTCTTTTTGTTTCAAACAGTGTTTGAAGAATACCAGAAACTGGCTGGTAAGAGCATAGAAGACTCTATCAAGAGTGAAACCAATGGGTCACTTGAGGAGGCCATGCTGACTATTGGTAAGAGTGGTGATGTTTCCCTTTGCTTAATCTGTGTCTGTTGCCTTTTCTCCTGCAGTATTTTACTGTTATGAGATGGATCTATTTTATAAAGGTATCTGGTAGGAAGTAAAGGGGTACCTCTTAGGTAAGATAATCTCAGATTTCAGGGGCTCTCTTAATGTCTTGGTCACCTGTTGCCCTGGGCTGCAATTACTATTGATTCTTACTGAGCCTTTTTGTATGCCTAGTGAAATGTACCAGGAACGTCCATTGCTACTTTGCAGAGAGGCTGTACAATGCTTTAAAGGTAAGACTCTTCATTGTAGCACACTTGTTTTCATACTGGACTTAACTTGTAGCCTGGCTTCCAATAATTTCAGCTAGAAGAGCCAAGGTTTTGGTGACATTCAGCAACCTTAGTTCAATTGTTGCAAGTAACAGCAGAAACCTTTCAAATACCTTGGGTAGAAAACTGCTCTTTAAGCTTAAGATACTAAGGGAGCCTGGCCTTTCTGGCTTTTCTTTTTAGGAAGCAATTCTCTCAATGACAGTATAAAATGAGAGTTCCAAATGGGGATACAGAAGGCATTTGCAGATTGTGCCCCTGTAATGCTTAACTGATATGTAACAGATGTCAACTCTCCCAGCTTTGTGGAAAGCTAACTGATTTGTTTTGTTATCAATTTGCTCAACAATATTGGTTGAAGTCAAACATTCCATGGGTGATGCTACAGAAGGACAATTGTTTTCAGTGCCAACTTCCAACTCTGTAGCGTGGTTGATTTTGCCTTTGACATGTGCAAAACATGTAGCATGCTTCCATGGTGGGCTTGTGGTGTTGATGGTGCCCTCTGGGAGGGGGGTGGGAGTTGGCTGTCCAGAAAGAGATGCAGATGTTCTGCAGAACATGTGCCAAGTGGTGCTTGAAAGCTGAATCCTTCTGTCCTGAACTGGTTTGAACAGCTTATCCCTTGAACACCCACTAACATCAGGCTGATCTATTTGTTATTTCAGGGAGCTGGCACAGATAATGGGACTCTTATAAGGGTGCTTGTTTCTCGAAGTGAAGTTGACTTAAATCTTATAAAGCCTGAATTCAAGCGTATTGCAGGACAACCTCTCTCTGCTATGATTTCGGTAAGCAGCATCATGATACGATGGTTATTAGCCTTTACCTGTATTCCTAACCTGTCCAGTACTGTAGGATGCTTCCATGGTTGTTTGCAGTAAAAATGTCATTTCTGCTAAGATCATAACTCTCCTTCATTAGGCCTATTAACAGTCATATCTTGAGAGACATACATGCCTCAAAGGTGAATCAGATTGTGTGTTCTTTAAGTAACTAGGGTAAAGCAAACCCAAGGAGAGACTTCTCCAAGTTTTTCATGGACCAAACTCTGCATCCATGCACTGCATCGTCTCCTAGATGAATTTAAATTAAATGAATGATCCCTGTTACACCTTTCCCACACTGCTGTGCCATTTTCTCCTGTTTCTCTGCTGTTCTTAACTACCTCAAGTCAGTGCCATATAGGTCAAAACAGTGCTGTATTTGGGGTTTTTTGTTGTTGTTGCTTGCTTGATTTATTTTTAGCTCACTTATCCCAGATGAAGGCCTTGCCTATACTGTTGTAAGACAGGTTCAGAAACTGAACCTTGTCAAAGCTTATTGTAGCATTTCAGTCTCAGCTCAGAGTGAATAACCCTCCTGTATTAGGGCTCAAATCCTGGTTTTTATCATTTGTCCTAAGGACTCTGGGACATTCCCCTTCCCCTGTGCAAATGGCACAGAAGCCCTATCCTTAGCAGTCCCCATAGGAAGTCTGGTTCTGTAATGAAGGCCCTTTCTTCTAATTGACACTGTCAGTGTCTGTCATGTTGATTAATGATCAGACTTCATGGGTCTGTACAGAATATTCATTCCTTTTGAGAAGTGGAACTGGCTTTACACCTGTGGTCACAAAACATTCAAAGGGAGCAATTTTTTTAATCTAGTGATATTGTGTAGGACTTCTAGACCAAAATGATCATATTTGTGGCTTTTTAAAACATCATGTGTCAGAGCTGACTATACTGCCCTTTCCCTTCCTGTAGGGAAGAGATGCTACACAAATACACAGAGACATAAAATCCGAACACAACAGGCTTGATTGCTCTCATTTGTGCTGTCTGTGCTGCTCTGTGGGACAGAATCCCGAGCAGTTGCTCACCTGCATTCCAAAGGAAAGAATTGGACTTGCTAAATGTTATTTCAGGTGGTAGCTACAAGCCTCATTCTCCATTTGCTTTTGATGGTGTGTCAGCTGGCAGTAACTCTGCTGAAGTCTGGCTTGCTCTTTCCAAAGTCCTTTTCCCGTGTGGGCATATTACACAGATTGACAAAGTCAGCACTCAGAGCATGCAGAGGAACTTACATACTCACCTATTTCTTTATTTTTTTTCTCCTGTCAGGATGACACCAGTGGCGATTACAAGACAGCCTTGATGAATCTCTGTGGCAGTGACTGACAAAATCTAGAAGAAAGATGTTGAAAAGGATACAGAGAAAATTAACAGTGAACAAGGGTCTGAAAATGTACATATAGAAAATGTTTCAATTGATTGAAGGGGGGAGAAAAAGAAGATCAAATTGATGGTCAAGACTTCCAAAGCTCTCTGAAGGATGTGGATGCTAATTACACATTAAATGCTATCCACTTCCCCAACAGTTTTCAAACACAAGGGGCAATGTTATTATTTTTTTTCATTTTGGTCTTCGAAGTTTTCCTTCTATTTTAACACATAGTGGCACTCTGACATCAAATTAAAGGTTCTTTTAAACCCTCTATAGGTGTTTGGCAAGTCTGAACAGCTCTACAAAGCTGGGTCTGTACTGAAGCCTTGCTAACTTTGCTAGGACAAACTGCTAGAGCATGGACCATTTGATGCTAGCAGGATGGGTCTGGAAGGAGTCCAAATATTGAGGCTTTAGGGCATGGGTCAGAATGGAGAATTCGATGCTGGGGGGCTGGTTTATCGTCAGCTTTATCTGCATAACTTCAGTGGGGATTCCCTAAGGAGCAATAATAAACTGGCTGCAAGCATGTGAAAGTTGAAAGCTGTGTGCCTGATTTCCTTCTTGTTTGTCTGTCAGGGAAGATCAGCAAGTTCAGGGCCTGACAACAATATCAGACTATAGGGAGAATCAAAACTGGGGTGGATGATTTGTTTTGGTGAATATAAGATACCCTGCCCTTGGGAGAAGACCTGTTTCTTCTCCTAGTTTCACAGTAACTTCACAGAAGTCAGTGCACTACCTCAGCAGTTGTCTCCAACTTCCATGCCTGCACCTACCACTTGCTGAGTGAGGCCCCAATTTGGACAGTGATACAGAGAGAACAGGATGAAATGTGTTGAGAAGCTCGAGTCTGCCTTAACCACTGGTTATCCACACAACTCACTTAAACATGTAATTACCAAAAGCTATTGTGTTCAGAAAAGGAGCCTTTAGGATGAAGTGTATGAATTTTTTGGCTGAGGGGTGGTTCCTGCTTTATGCTGCTGCAGTGAGCAGGAACAAGCTCAGTGAAAGTAGGGAGTTCAAAAGGTCTTGGGGAGTCCAGGACTGTGTCCTGGGGTCAGGGTACCTGCAACACCTCAGGTGAACATGAAAAAAGAGGAAGTTTCAATTTCTACCCCTCTGCGTGCTTCTGTGTTCAGTGATATCCAGATTTCTTACCTGGACTAAATGAGTTGGCGACATGTCTCTAGACTGAGCATCAAGGGGGGATGCTCAGTCTAGAGAGTTTCATCTCGAGTTCGTCTCAGGTTTTAAGGGCTGTGAGCCAGCTCCAGCCATCAAAGGACAGGGAATCACATGTCCCTCCTGGCCAGAGCACCCGCTTGATTTTTCGCGGGGTCGCCGATGCCCAGCCTTCCCCCGGCTGTTTAAGGAGCCGGCCCTGGCGCTGGTTTCGCGGCGGAGCAGGCCCGGGCCGGGA
>NW_008660878.1:72452-73117 GCF_000695815.1 Acanthisitta chloris | reverse complement strand
CTTTCATCCCCACTGGTCCCTCGGGGCCGGCAGGGAGCGGGGGATAACTCCGGAACATAAGATCCTAACAGCAATATATAGTTTAGGCCAGTGTCCTTCCCCACTCGAGAGTTCCTGGCAAGGGCTACACGGGAATGTTGCATCAGGTCGTGGAGACGCTGCCGGGCTGAGAATGAATCCAGTGCCCTTATCATCGGGTCCTGCCCGTCGGTTCAGGAAGGCCGGGTGAAAAGGCACAACCATCCCTGCGAGTTGTTGCCAAGTAAAATAATGAAAGACCAGGTCGTCATCCATTGTCCATCAAGGATGATAAGAATGAATTACACAAGCCAGACCTGGCTTTCATTCAAGAAAACTGGGCGTTGGTGGTTGACATCACGGTTAGATATGAAAGTAAAGAAACATCACTGGAGAAAGCGACAAAAGAAAAAGTAAAGAAATACCAGTATCTTTGGACCCAGGTTCAAGACCTCACCAATGCTTCAGAAGTTATGTTTATGGGCTTAACCCTTGGTGCGCCTGGAAAATGATACCAGGGCAATTACGAACTTCTGAAGGCCCTGGGACTTTTCCACTCCCAGCAAGAAAGGTCAGATCGTGTGTAGTGGTTTAACCCCAGCCAGCAGCCAAGAACCACGCAGCCTCTCACTCACTCTCCCGCCAAT